>NC_132982.1:0-300000 GCF_047496725.1 Anoplolepis gracilipes
CTAACCTAACCTAACCTAACCTAACCTAACCTGAACCTAACCTAACCTAACCTAACCTAACCTAACCTAACCTAACCTAACCTAACCTAACCTAACCTAACCTAACCTAACCTAACCTAACCTAACCTAACCTAACCTAACCTAACCTAACCTAACCTAACCTAACCTAACCTAACCTAACCTAACCTAACCTAACCTAACCTAACCTAACCTAACCTAACCTAACCTAACCTAACCTAACCTAACCTAACCTAACCTAACCTAACCTAACCTAACCTAACCTAACCTAACCTAACCTAACCTAACCTAACCTAACCTAACCTAACCTAACCTAACCTAACCTAACCTAACCTAACCTAACCTAACCTAACCTAACCTAACCTAACCTAACCTAACCTAACCTAACCTAACCTAACCTAACCTAACCTAACCTAACCTAACCTAACCTAACCTAACCTAACCTAACCTAACCTAACCTAACCTAACCTAACCTAACCTAACCTAACCTAACCTAACCTAACCTAACCTAACCTAACCTAACCTAACCTAACCTAACCTAACCTAACCTAACCTAACCTAACCTAACCTAACCTAACCTAACCTAACCTAACCTAACCTAACCTAACCTAACCTAACCTAACCTAACCTAACCTAACCTAACCTAACCTAACCTAACCTAACCTAACCTAACCTAACCTAACCTAACCTAACCTAACCTAACCTAACCTAACCTAACCTAACCTAACCTAACCTAACCTAACCTAACCTAACCTAACCTAACCTAACCTAACCTAACCTAACCTAACCTAACCTAACCTAACCTAACCTAACCTAACCTAACCTAACCTAACCTAACCTAACCTAACCTAACCTAACCTAACCTAACCTAACCTAACCTAACCTAACCTAACCTAACCTAACCTAACCTAACCTAACCTAACCTAACCTAACCTAACCTAACCTAACCTAACCTAACCTAACCTAACCTAACCTAACCTAACCTAACCTAACCTAACCTAACCTAACCTAACCTAACCTAACCTAACCTAACCTAACCTAACCTAACCTAACCTAACCTAACCTAACCTAACCTAACCTAACCTAACCTAACCTAACCTAACCTAACCTAACCTAACCTAACCTAACCTAACCTAACCTAACCTAACCTAACCTAACCTAACCTAACCTAACCTAACCTAACCTAACCTAACCTAACCTAACCTAACCTAACCTAACCTAACCTAACCTAACCTAACCTAACCTAACCTAACCTAACCTAACCTAACCTAACCTAACCTAACCTAACCTAACCTAACCTAACCTAACCTAACCTAACCTAACCTAACCTAACCTAACCTAACCTAACCTAACCTAACCTAACCTAACCTAACCTAACCTAACCTAACCTAACCTAACCTAACCTAACCTAACCTAACCTAACCTAACCTAACCTAACCTAACCTAACCTAACCTAACCTAACCTAACCTAACCTAACCTAACCTAACCTAACCTAACCTAACCTAACCTAACCTAACCTAACCTAACCTAACCTAACCTAACCTAACCTAACCTAACCTAACCTAACCTAACCTAACCTAACCTAACCTAACCTAACCTAACCTAACCTAACCTAACCTAACCTAACCTAACCTAACCTAACCTAACCTAACCTAACCTAACCTAACCTAACCTAACCTAACCTAACCTAACCTAACCTAACCTAACCTAACCTAACCTAACCTAACCTAACCTAACCTAACCTAACCTAACCTAACCTAACCTAACCTAACCTAACCTAACCTAACCTAACCTAACCTAACCTAACCTAACCTAACCTAACCTAACCTAACCTAACCTAACCTAACCTAACCTAACCTAACCTAACCTAACCTAACCTAACCTAACCTAACCTAACCTAACCTAACCTAACCTAACCTAACCTAACCTAACCTAACCTAACCTAACCTAACCTAACCTAACCTAACCTAACCTAACCTAACCTAACCTAACCTAACCTAACCTAACCTAACCTAACCTAACCTAACCTAACCTAACCTAACCTAACCTAACCTAACCTAACCTAACCTAACCTAACCTAACCTAACCTAACCTAACCTAACCTAACCTAACCTAACCTAACCTAACCTAACCTAACCTAACCTAACCTAACCTAACCTAACCTAACCTAACCTAACCTAACCTAACCTAACCTAACCTAACCTAACCTAACCTAACCTAACCTAACCTAACCTAACCTAACCTAACCTAACCTAACCTAACCTAACCTAACCTAACCTAACCTAACCTAACCTAACCTAACCTAACCTAACCTAACCTAACCTAACCTAACCTAACCTAACCTAACCTAACCTAACCTAACCTAACCTAACCTAACCTAACCTAACCTAACCTAACCTAACCTAACCTAACCTAACCTAACCTAACCTAACCTAACCTAACCTAACCTAACCTAACCTAACCTAACCTAACCTAACCTAACCTAACCTAACCTAACCTAACCTAACCTAACCTAACCTAACCTAACCTAACCTAACCTAACCTAACCTAACCTAACCTAACCTAACCTAACCTAACCTAACCTAACCTAACCTAACCTAACCTAACCTAACCTAACCTAACCTAACCTAACCTAACCTAACCTAACCTAACCTAACCTAACCTAACCTAACCTAACCTAACCTAACCTAACCTAACCTAACCTAACCTAACCTAACCTAACCTAACCTAACCTAACCTAACCTAACCTAACCTAACCTAACCTAACCTAACCTAACCTAACCTAACCTAACCTAACCTAACCTAACCTAACCTAACCTAACCTAACCTAACCTAACCTAACCTAACCTAACCTAACCTAACCTAACCTAACCTAACCTAACCTAACCTAACCTAACCTAACCTAACCTAACCTAACCTAACCTAACCTAACCTAACCTAACCTAACCTAACCTAACCTAACCTAACCTAACCTAACCTAACCTAACCTAACCTAACCTAACCTAACCTAACCTAACCTAACCTAACCTAACCTAACCTAACCTAACCTAACCTAACCTAACCTAACCTAACCTAACCTAACCTAACCTAACCTAACCTAACCTAACCTAACCTAACCTAACCTAACCTAACCTAACCTAACCTAACCTAACCTAACCTAACCTAACCTAACCTAACCTAACCTAACCTAACCTAACCTAACCTAACCTAACCTAACCTAACCTAACCTAACCTAACCTAACCTAACCTAACCTAACCTAACCTAACCTAACCTAACCTAACCTAACCTAACCTAACCTAACCTAACCTAACCTAACCTAACCTAACCTAACCTAACCTAACCTAACCTAACCTAACCTAACCTAACCTAACCTAACCTAACCTAACCTAACCTAACCTAACCTAACCTAACCTAACCTAACCTAACCTAACCTAACCTAACCTAACCTAACCTAACCTAACCTAACCTAACCTAACCTAACCTAACCTAACCTAACCTAACCTAACCTAACCTAACCTAACCTAACCTAACCTAACCTAACCTAACCTAACCTAACCTAACCTAACCTAACCTAACCTAACCTAACCTAACCTAACCTAACCTAACCTAACCTAACCTAACCTAACCTAACCTAACCTAACCTAACCTAACCTAACCTAACCTAACCTAACCTAACCTAACCTAACCTAACCTAACCTAACCTAACCTAACCTAACCTAACCTAACCTAACCTAACCTAACCTAACCTAACCTAACCTAACCTAACCTAACCTAACCTAACCTAACCTAACCTAACCTAACCTAACCTAACCTAACCTAACCTAACCTAACCTAACCTAACCTAACCTAACCTAACCTAACCTAACCTAACCTAACCTAACCTAACCTAACCTAACCTAACCTAACCTAACCTAACCTAACCTAACCTAACCTAACCTAACCTAACCTAACCTAACCTAACCTAACCTAACCTAACCTAACCTAACCTAACCTAACCTAACCTAACCTAACCTAACCTAACCTAACCTAACCTAACCTAACCTAACCTAACCTAACCTAACCTAACCTAACCTAACCTAACCTAACCTAACCTAACCTAACCTAACCTAACCTAACCTAACCTAACCTAACCTAACCTAACCTAACCTAACCTTTTTTTTTTTTTTTTAACCTAACCTAACCTAACCTAACCTAACCTAACCTAACCTAACCTAACCTAACCTAACCTAACCTAACCTAACCTAACCTAACCTAACCTAACCTAACCTAACCTAACCTAACCTAACCTAACCTAACCTAACCTAACCTAACCTAACCTAACCTAACCTAACCTAACCTAACCTAACCTAACCTAACCTAACCTAACCTAACCTAACCTAACCTAACCTAACCTAACCTAACCTAACCTAACCTAACCTAACCTAACCTAACCTAACCTAACCTAACCTAACCTAACCTAACCTAACCTAACCTAACCTAACCTAACCTAACCTAACCTAACCAACCCAACCCAACCCAACCCAACCTTTTTTTTTTTTTTTTTTTTTTTTTTTTTTTTTTTTTTTTTTTTTTTTTTTTTTTTTTTTTTTTTTACCAAGCGGAGGGAGAAGAGAATGCGTTTAGGCACACCCCCGGGTTTTCCCGAGGGTAGTGTTGGACTCACCCGGCCCGTCGGCGCAAGCGCCCGGCCGGTCCTACCAACTAAACTCTCCCCCCCGGGGGCGGGTGTTGAGATTCGCCCACTGCAGGTAAGTCCTGCTATCTTCTCCATGTGTCCGGGCCACGGGTACGCGCGAGCATTCTTCCGCGACCCGGACGGAAGCTAGGCTTGTCCAGCCATCTCTGTGTTAGATACTTCTGTTTGATAATCCTGTTCTTCGACTGGTGGCCCTCCCTCGGGGACCGGGGATAACTTATTGGGGACCTGGGATGGCATGGGAGGTTCTATGTTTCAGTTCTTGGTATTATAACCCAGCGAACATATGGTTTTGCAGGTCCCTTATTTGTGAGGCGATGGTGCGTGAAGTTGGAAGCTGAAGTTTCCGTCAAACCTTCGTCTCTTCCTAGATCATGAACCTGCTAGAATAAAAAACTAAGAATCTAGGGCACCGCTATTATTATTATTTTGTTACTATACTCTTATAGGTAATATACACTCTGCTATTCATTCCATTTTAAGAATTTTTTACTCTGTGGGCATCAGAAATGTCCTGTACTTTAAATGATTTAGAGTACTGCTGATGCCCACTGATTAACTTAACTCTAATTCTATTTTTAATTTTTTTAATTCTAATTCTAGCATTATCTTCGTTTAAATATTGGTAAGATGAATGGAAATTCTCCCATTAGTCTATTTCACTGTCCAGTTGGGCCATCTCCTCTTGAGTATCAGGCGGAAATGTGAGATACGGATCGGGCAGGATTCCCTCACGAGCACGTTCCTCCTCCTCCTTGATACACATCACGCTATTGGCGAAGGAAGAGACCGCGTTCCAGTCTCTCTCACCTCTCAGCATAGCATGCACAATCCCCCGAAAGGACAAATCAGGACCAACAATTTCCACAAGTTCTCTCCTGTTTATTTCCCAACGGGAACATATACGCCAGGTGTGATCCGCCGTGTCTAAGACTGCTCCACCACAACTGGTACACCTAGGATTATCTAATTTCCTTATCTTATACAGGAACGCGGAAAAACAGCCGTGACCAGTAAGAAGTTGCGTTAGATGGAAAGAGACCCGGCCATGGCCTCTGTCCAACCAACAGTCGAATTCAGGCATCACCGCTTCGATGGTTATCCGCCCTCAATTTCCCCTCCGACTGAGGTGGTCCAGCCATTCTTCTCTGAGCGTGAGCATCTCCTCCGTTCTAATGGCTCTGGTTCTTTGTGCTGTTAATTGTTTTCTTCTGCGCAACCTGGAGTTTTCGTCGTATATTCTACGTCTCGCGTCCGCCAGAAGAATTAACAGGGGAAGCCTAGCCAGTAGAAGAGCCGCGTCCAATGCTACCGTTTTATAGGCCGATATTACCCGGATCGCGATGCGTTTCCACGCTCGATTTAAATTCCTCTGGTGTTCTTTCGATCTTCTAAGAGCGCTACACCATATCGGAGCACCGTACATACCCACCGAGGACAACACGTTCGCGTAGAGTTTGCGCTTATTTTCGTTTGGGCCCCTGAGGTTGGGCATCAATCTCCCCAACGCGCGCGACATTTTGGAGAGTTTTTGTTCGATGTAGGTGAAATGGGGATGAAAATTTAGCCTACTATCGATCATTACCCCTAAATATTTCATATGTTCTTGAATGGGTATATTCTCTCTTCTTATCCTAACCGATGGTAGTTTGTTAGGTTTCCCCCCTCGGGGGTAAAAGACCACCGCCTCGGTCTTATGTATCGCCACTGTCAGGCCCAACGCACGGATCCGACCAACCGTAATTTCCAGTTGGTGATTCGCCCGATCGACTGCCTCCGGTAAGGAATCCGCTTCCGCTAGAATGAGCGTGTCGTCCGCAAAACATATGATGAGCCGTCCCTCCTCATCGCTTGGCTTCAAAACAGAGTCGAACCCAATGTTCCAGAGTGTGGGCCCGAGAACCGATCCCTGGGAAACACCCGCGGTCATTGGGACAATTTCGGTACCTCTTTCAGTCAAGAACTCAATAATTCTATCGGATAAATATCCGTCAATTATTCGCCGGATGTATCTTGAATATCGCTTTTTAATAAGAGCTCTTTTTATTACATGCCAAAAGATGGAGTTAAAAGCGTTTGTAATATCTAAACTAACGGCTATAACATAGCCGTTTCTTCCTGTTACCGATTTAATTGTCGTTTTTACCAGGTTAAGAGCGTCTGTTGTTGATCTTCCTTGCCTGAATCCGTACTGGTGTTTGGCTAATGCAGCAAGTCCATTCGTCTCCTCATCTTTCCTCATTCGGTTAATTATAAGGCGTTCGAATGCCTTTCCCAAGTCGTCAAGGAGGCAGATTGGTCGAGTTTTGGGGATACTTCCAGGGGAGGATTCACCCTTAGGAATTAGCACTAATTTGACTTTCTTCCAAATTCTAGGGAAGATGCCCTCTCTCAAACAATGTGTAAAGACTGATCGAATGCTTCTCACAAACTCGTCCGGACACTTTTTGAGGATTTTCGCGGGGACACCATCGGGGCCCGGCGCAGAGCTTTTTACTGCCCTTTTTCTTAATATCTCATCCACCTCGCGGAAAAATACCTTATAGAATCTGTCCACGACCCCAGCGCTATCGTGCGTAATGGGAGGTGTGGTTGGAGTGATGGCGCGCGGAAACAGACCGTTTACCATTTCAATCACTTCTTGATGTTTAATTAGTTCCGAAATGGAGGGTCCCACTCTTCTCAGCTTGTTCAGAACAAGCTTATAAGGAATGCCCCAAGGATCCTTGTCGATTGCATCAATCAGTTCCTGCCATGACCTTTCCTTGGCTCTTATAATCGCGGTTCGTAGTTCTCGTTTTTCCTTACGATATTCTAATTGGGCCTCAACAATCTATCGTGATCTGGGGCTTTATTTCTTCTGCGTAGTAGACGTTGCCAGGTTCTCCTAGATCTGGTGGTCCTGGTCCGTAGTTCCGCTACTTGATCGTTCCACCAGTAAACCCTGTCTCTTCCGCGTCGGCCGGTGTACCGAGGGGCACTTGCGTCGCAAGCATCCACGAGAGAGCGGGAGAGCCATTCGGCTGCTGTTTCCGGTCCATTCCCATCTTCCGGAGGTTTGTCTGCAGCGCTCCAGATCAGTGCTGCTTGAAATCTGTCGTCGTCCAATTTATCCCATTTCCATCTGTTATTTCTCTTCTCTTCAGGGTTCTGGTTAACCTAACCTAACCTAACCTAACCTAACCTAACCTAACCTAACCTAACCTCACTGGGACAACAGTACCGTCAACATCTAGTCGAGAGATGGGGAAGGCTCCCCAGGTCGAAAAAGTAGACCGCCTCGGTCTTGCTGAGGGCCACCCTCAGGCCAATACGGCTTATGGCCCTCACGAGGCTTGCCACCTTTTTGTTAGCCCTGTTTAGGACTTCCCCCCAGTTGTTCTTCTCGGCTACCAGCAGGGTATCGTTGGCATATCCGATGACCCGGCAATCGAAGAGGAGAGCGGTATGGAGGACCCCGTCGTACCCGAGGTTCCACATCAGCGAGCCCAGCACCGAGCCTTGTGGGACCCCGCAGTACACGCGACGGGTGTGACCCCGGCCGTCTTGGTCTTTGTATTCGAGCCTACGGTGACCGAAGTAGGCCCGAATACCCCTCACGAGGTATTCGGAAACGCGGTGGGTGTTAAGCGCGTCCCCGATTGCCTTCCACGGGAGGGTGTTAAAGGCGTTGGACACGTCCAAACCGACGGCCAACGCTACCCTCCCGCGTTCCACAGCTGACTCCGTGAGGGCCCTGACGCGCAGTACGGCGTTCACCGTGGACCTTCTTTCACGAAAGCCGTATTGTTCCTCGTGAAAGAAAGAGACCTCATTGCGCGCCAGATGCTGGACGAGTCGGCAAACGAGAATCCTCTCGTATATTTTGCCGACCTCGTCCAGCAGGCAAATTGGCCATTACGATGACGGGTCACTCTTCTTCTTACCGCCCTTGTGGAGAAAAACCAACTTGGCCCTTCCCCACGTTGGGGGGAATTCCTCCTCCGCGAAGCATCTATTGAAGATGCCTCGTAGCCACCCGGATAGGTTTGTCTCCTCCAAGACGAGCTTCCAAACGCGCCCTGGGATGCCGTCCGGGCCAGGGGCCTTGTTGTTCTTAACTCCTCGGACGGCATCCTTCAACTCCTCCTCGGTGATTTCGAGATCCCTGGACTAGGCCTCGGCAGCGCCGCTGTTCCAGTTGAGACCTCGAGGATCGGGTTTCGGCGGGAACAAGGTCCCGACTATTTGGTCCAGGGATTTCGAGAGGAGGGTTTTCGTCACGGGGGGCGCCCAATGACGAAGTTTATTTGTCACTATCTTATACGGGCGCCCCCACGGGTCGGCGTCTAGGGACGCGATCAATTCGTCCCACGATCTCGCCCTGGAAGAGCGAATGGTGACACTCAGCGCCACTCAAGCGGACCGGTAGTCGCTGAGTGCCTCGGCTTTCCAGGCTTCGTCACCACGGCGCTGGGCGCGTTTGTGGAGTCTTTTGGCCTCGACGAAGGAGCGGCGAAGAGACGCGATCTCCTCCGTCCACCAGTACGCAGCCCGGCGCTAGTGGGGCCTGCTCTTGGGCATGGAGAAGTCGCACGCCTGTGTGATCGAGTCTACCAGGCGCGCGACATTTTCCACCAGGCTCCCCACTCTCTTCTCTGGCGGATGGTGTTTTTAAATGATGGCCTGGACGGCCGCCGTCAACCTATCCGGGTCTAACTTTTTTAGGTTCCATCGTGGCGGTGGCGCACCGCCGGTCGGACTCTCGGGCTAAAGGGTGGTGCAACCGAACTCGATATATCGGTGGTCCGATAGAGTCTTTTGGTCGATCACCCCCCATGACCAATTTAGGCGTGCCGCGGAGGAGGTTATCATAGTAAAATCCACTATGGACGCCCCTTGCAGCAGCCGGTCGCACGTAGGCTCGTTGCCGGTGTTTAGTAGGCATAGCCCGAGAGCCCCCATCCAGTCCAGTAAAACCTCTCCCTTGGGGGTAGTGAGCCGGTCTCCCAGGCTTGCGCTCTGGCGTTAAAGTCACCGGCCACCACCACATCCTGGGGGAGAATGCTGCGTATGCAGTGCTCCAACTCTTCCAAGTGCAGTTCAAATTGGGAGAAGCCTTAACTAGGCGGTGCGTAACACGCCACTACCGCGATGGATCTCTATTTCACAGCCACATACCCCTTTCCTGACTTAAGTAAGGAGCAGGGGGGGTTGTGGTTGTCCGTACCGCGTATGACCGCAACCGTGCCAGAGCCGTCCACCCTCCAATTAGGATGGTTTAAAGGGGATCGGTACGGCTCCGACACGATCGCCAGTCCTATACCACGCTCGGCGATAGTCTGCAGAAGTAAATATTGCGCTCGCCAAGCGTGGTTAATATTAGCCTGTAGTAATTTACAGGCCCTCATTGACGTCGGTAGAAAGAGCCACCGTCGTTTCAGACCCCGCACCACGTGGCCGTGGAAAGGGGGCTCCATCCTCGTTCGATGGCGCATTACCTACGGGCTCAATTGCGCCCGGGGTAAGGGTGTCTTCTTTTTCGTTACCTCGCTTAGGACCTAAGCGTGGCATCCTTTGAGGCTTGGGGGAGTCGGAGCAAAGCACTTTGCTTCCCGCACCATCCTCGTTTCCTTACCTGACCGAGTCCGTGCGCCGCTTGCGACACTCCGATGTGTCCATCGGCGCAAGCGCAGACTCGACTGGGACTGTTTGCTTTGCTTGTGGGATTTCTCCCACAACGACCTCCATCAGGGACGGACTTGGGTTCTTCTTATCGATTCCCTCCTTCACCCCTCCTGCCGACGGGGTGGGTTTTTTGGAGGAAGGAATCGATTTGGCCTTCTTCTTGTTGAGTTTTTTCGGGGGGTGGCAATTTAAGCCCCCCATCCTGTGCCCCGCGGGTGCCCCAAGGTCAGCACAGAGTGCGCAGTGCACTTTCGGCTCGGAGCAGGAGTTGGCCTTGTGGCTTTCTTTGCCGCAGCGGAAGCACAGGTTGGCACAAGATCGGTCGTTGCCGCATTGCTGCTGCACATGCCCCTCCTCCATGCACTTAAAGCATCGGAGGGGGAGCCGCGGCAACAGCTCGATGGTAGCTTGTACCACGATATCGGTACTTTTCCCATCTGTATCAGTTTGTTTGCCGCGTCAATTGGGCACTGCACCAATACCGTATTGAGGCCGGTGCGGGGAGCCTTTACGAACGCTCCCACTTTGACGTCCGAGAACCCGCATTTACCCTCCCCGGAGATTGCAATCCATTACCCGGCAACAATCTCCGCCCGGGTAATGGAGTCCTCCAGCCCCCGAATGCGGAGGTCGGCCATTTTCTGGGGGCACGTGACTCGCACCCCTTCGTTGTCCCCGTCACCTCTTTTACACGTTTGGCGAGTTGCCCCGCCTTGCGTGCCTTGTCCTCGCCGGAAATCTTCTGAATTAAGGCTCCTGAGAGACCTTTCTTTATCTTGAGGCTTCCTTCCTTGATTCCCAATTGATCAAGTTTTACCTCCTTCCTGATGGCGGCCATGTTCTCGCCATATTTCCCTTCGGGGCAGGTTATCATAACCGTTGAGGTTTTGGGAACCTTCCTCTTACCGGGTTTCTCTTCCCCCGCTACCTGCCCCTGCTTTCGCTTACTTTGTTCACTGGGCGGTGACCGGGCCGCAGCAACGGGTGCAGTTTTGAAGGGGAGGGGAGTCTGTCCTACCTTTCTTTTTCTTTTACGTCCGACCACCACGCTCCACAGAGTTTCAGTGGTCAGAGAGGGGCCATATGTCCCGGGTCTGTCGACTTCTTGTCGAAGGGCCCCGGGCCTAATGGTTCTCCGTCAGAGGGTGGAGCCCCAGAGGGTTCCGCATCTTGGCGAGATTTCCTTTCAGGTTTCTCATCGGCTGCGGGTACCGGCAGGGAGGGGGGGGAAGATATCTTGGTGTTAGCACAAACCTGGCTTACTCTTTTTTTCTTTCCCTTTTTAGCCACTTTGTTCCTCTGGCTGTTTTTGGGAACAATATCCTGCGTTTTGGGCTGAGTTGGCGAGGGGATCTCAGCCTCGGCCTTCTTCCCCATTGGCGGCTGGGTATGTGCGTTCAGGGGAGCAGCTTGGACCGCCTCTCCCTGCCCGTTCGTTGCTTCAAAGAATCGCAGCATCCTTTCCCTCAAGTCAACGCCGATTTGTAGGTGTTGATTGAGGGCTTCGTACAGAATTGCGAACTCATCCTGGCGAGTGATTGGAGGGAAAGGTCGAGAGGATCCACTCAAGAGGGGTCCCTGTGCTTCCGTTACGTTCGCAGCTTGCGGTTCTACCTCCATGCAAGGGTCACCAATTAGTCTTGGGGACACGCATGCTGGAGATAGTCTGCCTTTCCTCGAGGCGGTCTTCTTTGGGGAGACTTTTTTGGGTGTCCTCAGCCTGAGAGATTGCCCCTCTTCGCTGTCGGAATCTGACTCTTGGTCAGATTCTATGCGATTCCGTCCTCTTGTGATCTTGCACCCTTTCTTCTCACTTTTTGTGGCATTTCCCTCCTTGGTTAGGTGAGCACTGAGTTGATTCGTTAGCACTTTTACCTGATCGGCGAGTTCCGCTATCTGCTTTTTGAGCTCGCTTGTCTCCTTTTTTTCGGCTTTGAGGAGCTCCAATTAGTGCCGAAGTTCCTCCGCTTCATCGCTGTTCGGAGAGGACTGTGTAGTCCTATCGTGAAGAACTGCTGTGGCAGCCATAATGGATGCCACAGCCTTCTTCATTCTCCCTCTAGCGGACCTTTGATGTTTTTGAAGACCTGCAAGCTCTTAAAAATGGTCACGCAGTTTGCTATCGTATCCGACACCACAGTCCGTTAAAAACCATTTAAAGTTTTGTAGTCAAATTGTTCTTTCGAAATACTCCGTAATGAGGTAAATAGTAAGAAACTTTGAGCTCTGGCTGTGACTCTGGAATCCGTGTCATATGACCTAGTTGTTTATACTCTCGTAGAAATTGGTAGTAAGCTGTTGCGTATTTTGGTTCATTCGTGAACTTTTTAGATAAACTATTGATGATCCAAAGTGCCCTTGAACGAGAATCTTCTAAGTTTTCTTTCGATAGTTTAACAGAAAGTCGAACTATATATCTTCTTGATTGATCACGTGAATGAGTTGTCTTAAAATGGTGTTCATTCTTGTTCGTCAGATGATAAAGATAATGTTGAAGTTTGAGATTTTTTCAAATTGCCAGAATCGCTGTAATAAATCGTGAAGCTCTCTATCGACTACAATATGATATACCTGCTTTGATGTAGATAGATTATTAACGGATCCTGATATGATCCAACCAAATTTAGTGAGCTACGCGATTGGTAATTTTGTGTCTCCCTTTATTAACCCATTCTCGATGATCTGATGATTTCGGCTTCTAATATTATATCATTAGGTTCTAGGGTTCGATAATTGTCATCAGCTAGTTTAATTCCGCTCAGAAGTGTAGCCAAGAAGTTTGCTCGAAGTTTGTTGACGGGAGAGGGGCGGTAAGTTTTGCCAGAATATGAGCTGAAAGTGAGAACTCAAAATGATCGTGTCGACACTTTAATGTAAGATGTGTTGAGCTTTTGGTCCTGTTAGACTAGTGACAACCAACTCCGAATAAAGAGATAGAGGAATGGATTCTGGGAAGAATCAAAAAACATCTGAATTAAACGTTCCGAGACGAGAGATATTTCAGAGCCTTGATCAATTAGTGCCCGGGTCTTGACACTTTCCCCATTTGAGGAGGTGACAAGTACTTGTGCATTTGTGAGAAAAATCCCTGAGCTTACATGCCTTCCTTGAGATGATGCATAATAAAGTACGTTAGTGTATGCTAAGGTAGATGGGTTTGAATGAGAATTCGCTGAAGTTGAGTTGGAGGAAGGAGTGTTCGATTTGTCTTTTGTATAAATCGTGGTATGATGTTTGTGCCCACATTTCAGGCAACGCTTGGTAATCCGGCAGGCCGCTGCTCGATGAGATCCTAGGCAATTATAACACAAATTGTGTTTTTTGATATACGTAGCGGAACGGATTTAGCGTTGTATCATGAACAGTGATGTAATGATTCGCTAAGCATAATATAAACGAGTTTGGCTTATTGATAAATGAGTCTCTTTAGCCTTTTTTTGGAAGTGAGACTTGAAAGTATTTGGCGTTGAAGTCCCAAATTTTCCAGTTCGTGATTTCTCAAAAGCTTGAAGTGATAAGAGTCCGGTTATTAGGCCCTCACTAAATTGTTTACGTGTAGGAGGCTCCTTTGATGAGCCTAAATGATGCTCCTGTTACGTCCTGAGCGTTCGAGAGTTAGGTGCGGTTACGGTGGTTGGTGTACGCGGATCGCGGTGGCCGAGCGGTAAACCTGTCACGATCAGCGTAGCGGTGCACCGGAAACTAGAGGTCGGGACGTAATGGATAATAGGGAGGATGTGAAGTGAGTAGACAATGAGTACAGATTGTTTACGTATACTAATTTTTATGTATTTATCATTATTTTATATTAAACATATATGTACAGTTATATTATATTTTTCAAGACGATTAGACAACTAATACATGGACGGTTATCGGGAGGCGAATTGATAGGTGCTTCAGCGGACGACAAGATGCATACTCGCCCGAAGAAAGCCTGGGAAGAAATGATCCTAGATTGCGTAATCCTGAAGTCTATCAACGGCGGGGGCACGGGCCACGGATGGTATTCGATGGGTGGTAAGAGCCTATGTGAAGAAGCGGCGACCCCGCTACTGGATGCCGGTGGAGTGACGGCGTCGTGTAACGGGTCAGGGGTTGACGACTCCGATGTGTGGTTTCCCGGTGGAGGGTAAGTGAAGTACCCGACGGATGCTGGGCTCTGATTATCCGGTAGAGACGCAGCTGTTCGGACCGTCAGATAGGAGCCGCCTTGGTAAAGTGACCGGATGAGACGCTTCAATTGATGAGCACGCCCTGCTCGACGTGACCAACCCATGACGTAGCTAAGAAGGTAGGCGAGATCATAATCAACGCCATAATTGAATACGCGGAGAGGTATAGACTGGGGTTAGCAATAGTAACGCGAAAAGGGAAAAAGAGAAAGAGAAAAAAAAAAGGAAAAAAAAAACATACGCGTTAAAGTAAATTGCTAAACGAGTTGACTTGACCTTATCTGACAGGTTGCGGGGACAGGGTGAGCCTTAATGAGTTTATTTTAATTTAATATTTATTCTATATTTTAGATCAAGAAGAGCGATTGGAGGAATTGTGAGAGACGCCCTGAGAGAGGCGCGGTTCGTGGACTGAGAGGAGGCAGATTGCCCTGACAGAGGCGCGCTGCACGCTAGGAGGCGGAATGCCCTGAAAGAGGCGCTCCTCGGAGAAGAGAGTCATTCGCCCTGAGAAAGGCGTGCGACGTAGATAGGGGTAGTCCGGCTCTGAAGGAGGCGCACTACGAAGGATGAAGGCAGAGCCGCCCTGGAAGAGGCGCATTGCTAGAAGGGATGTAGAATCGCTCTGAAAGAGGCACACTACGTAGGAAGGATGTAGGTCGCCCTGGAGGAGGCGCCCTACGGTGTAGGTAAGAATGGTTATCGCTCTCTGTCTAATGACATTCCCTATGAAGACGTCCGAATAAAATATTAATCTCTTCGATTATAAGTTACAGATATCTGAGGCTCTGGGTATGTCAAGGCGGATGTCGCGGACCTTGCCACTGGTGAGCGGATAAGGAAAAAGAAAAGAAAAAAAAAGAAAGAAAGAAAAAAAAATAAAAGAAGAAGCTATAAGGAATACAAGAACGCCCTGGAGGAGGCGCGCGTCGCCGCAGGATGAAAGAGAGAGCCCGACGTAGGCTTGAAGGAAGGATGACCTCGTCAGATAAGTAGCACTAATTTGCTCAATAATTTCAATATTAAAATTAGAATAGAAAGCTTATCTTTATATTTACAGGTATGGACTCGAGAGGTTAACGGAGAGAAGAATTGACACCGAAAAGATGACCGACGCCCGGAATGGACAGGGGCCGCGAACTGACACAAGTATGTATATTTCGAGTAATTACACGTAGACAATATGATTAATGATTACACGAATATATCTTAATAATTACGACTACGTACTCACTTCACTAAATTGTTATGTGTTACAGAAACCACTGGGGAACACACTGTCACGCGGGTGTACACGAAAATGTGGATCTACAATATTACTATTACAACATTAGTTAATAGAACTTTCCTTTGACTATGATTTCGCGCGCAGACTGGTTCCGGACGCGTAAATGATATTATAGATAGACGGCATTAATAATTGCCTGGAGAGGAAAAGATATAACACTTATATAGTTGATAGGAATAATTTACTGCGAGTGAAAATTAAGATAAAATGTCTTTAAGAGTGATAGATAGAAATCGATATGTATTGTGAGCGCCGTGGAAATCGAAAAAGAGAAAGGAAGTATAATAGTGACAGTGGATACAATTAATCAAGAATAAATTTATACGACGGTAAACGTAAGAAACTGAAGGCTAATTAATAGTGTTCGCGATATGCTAGTCTCGAAGTCTCTCTGAGTTAATGATTTCGTGTGAATAATATCGAGTAATGAACTAGAAAACACTGATTCGAAGATATAATATTAATTACACCGTGCGAAAATTTGCGAGAGCGTATGTATGATCGAATGTTATAAGGATAACCGATTATTAAGTCGTATGAATGACTGTCTGTACGTACAATGAATTTACTGGGTACTGTATGAATCGAGTATTGACTGCTGATCGAATAGTGATTATGCGAAAACCGAATGGTCGGAACGAACCGTACAACAGATTTTACTGTCGGGGCGAAAGCCGAATACTCAATATGATCTGAACTGTCTGGGCAAGAACTGAATACTCTAATGATCTGAACTGTCTGGGCGAGAACTGAATACTCTGTATCTTGAGCACACGGTGCTCCCGTTTATATACCCGTCGCTGAGGGCTCCCACCTTCTGAATTATAGCGCGCACAACGTGGTCCGATCCTGGTCATACTTGTTTGTCACGGGTATCACGCGCCGAGCAATAGTAAGCGGTCACGGTGTTTGTCTGAAATTTTCACGTGATCCGGCGGTTCCTGAATGTTCTAGAAGCTTCAAGACTAGCATTATAATATAATATCTATATCGTTATTTCTAGATATACCGCAATTATTACTAGCGTTACGATAACTTATCTGATTAATTACTTATTACCGCATTGTATTATAGCGTTGTACTTAAATAATCGTAGAGATACGAGAGCATTTCGCTAATTAACTTATTAATTAACAATTATCTATGATGTTGCATAATGTTATTCGTGGATTACAAGGTGTAAATTAGTCTACAAACTCGCTATTATATAACTATATGTATGTATGTATATCATTATAACTAGTAGTAAAAGTTTATATATATGTATAAGTAATAATGGTATAAATGCACATGTAATATGCCGTGATATATTTATAATAAATGGATGAGGAGTGTGTAAGTGTGTACAAATGCATAAATTTAAGACAAGTTTATATTGTGAGAGGTTGAGTGTGTAATTTAAATGATACGCATGGAATATGTATGAATTAGCTATAAGATCCGAGACTATTGCGTTACCATGTATATAAATTATTTATAGAGTGTGTGTATTTGCGTGTTACTGGGTGGATAATATGTCTATAATAGTCAGGTACTGATTAAACATTGTGTAGACGATAAGTTTATAACGCGCGTACTTTTGTATCACCGGGTATATTAGGTAACTATTGTTATATAATTTTATGGTGTGTTTGTTAAGGAGCGTGTATCTATGTAATTATTTCTGGGTGTT
Organism: Anoplolepis gracilipes; assembly: GCF_047496725.1. Classification (NCBI taxonomy): domain Eukaryota; kingdom Metazoa; phylum Arthropoda; class Insecta; order Hymenoptera; family Formicidae; genus Anoplolepis; species Anoplolepis gracilipes. The sequence goes on from NC_132982.1 coordinate 17,519, forward strand.
CATTATGCGTTTATACTTGGTTTAAGTAGTGTATGTGACGTCCCGCCAAAAATTTCAAACTAAATTTTCAAAATATAAACGTACCGCTGGAGATATGAACACAAGGTATGAGATATACATATATATCTCAACTTGAACTTAATAAAATATTTAATCAAGCATAGTATTATATAGCTATTAAATTGGACATTGCTTACTTAGAAGTAATAACAAAATAATACTGACCTTATCAGAAAAAATAAGAAAAAATATTTGTAATCATTAAACTACTATATTAATTTTCCAAATAAAAGTTAAAATTCTCTTTGCTAAAATATATGGAAATAAAATATTACTGTAATATCAGAATCGTTGAAATTCAATTACGCGATTGTAACAGAAACACTTGCAAACCAATTATATTAGAGTTAAATCATACTAACAATCGCTTTATAAATCCTACATTTCATAAGTATAATGAAAAGAAAAAAATAAAGAAAAAGAAATATTATTCAATAAAGTACATTTTGGAAGGCATATGCATACTGGCATTGAGAACCATATATATACGCCAAATAAATTAATTTATTTAATAATATTATTAAGCTGCATTTGTATATCAACATGTAAATCTAAATGGAAGACTTTCTTTTAGTGTAATTGATGAAAAAGTAATATTCTAAAAACAATAACGCATGACACATATTATACATATATGTCTATATATATATATATATTCATATATATATATATGTAAAGGAGAGTTAGTCTCCTACGCTAAAGTGAAACCATAAGGAATCACGATAGAAAGGAATTATAAATTGAAATAACAGTATTAAAATGCATCTTTCATATAGATACTATTATAAAAGCGGATAAGTTAAGATGAAATATGTGATACAACAAGAGAGAAAATTAAAGGAAATTTAAATATAAAAGCATAAATTAATAAGTGAAAAGAAAAGAAATATTAATAATGAGACATAATAACTTTGAGAACGAATAATAACTCTTGCCATAGTTAAATTAATAAGTCTCTCTTGCTGTAAGAAGAATTATAATATAAGAGTGCGAAATTATTATAATACAAAGAGCCTTTCATTCGCATGATGACGCAATAGGCGACGGCGAGAAAGACTTAGTGAAATCGAATATTATTCTTATCTCTTGACGCAGAGACCCGATGAAACCGAATATTATTCTTATCTATTGACGCAGAGACTCAGCTTGACTAAATATTATGTCAACGCAGAGACCAGTGAAATCGAATATTATGCCTATCTCTCGACGCAGCGACTCGACGAAACTAAATATTATAACAACGTGCCTTTTGATATTCGCCGCTGAATATCAACTTAAGATTAAGAAGAGCTCACCGCTTCTGACGTCTTCGAAGGCGGAGAGTTCCCTCACCAAGAGCAAGAATCCATCTCCACCGGATGATTAAGCCAACCCGGGAAGTCTTGGATCCACCGGACGCCTAGAGAAAGGTGACCCGAAAGTGGGGACGGAGCGCAGAACGTCAGTCGAGTTTGCGGACGAAAACAGTCTTTCACCACCAGTCATCTAAAACAGTCTTTCACCACCAGTCATCTAAAACAGTCTTTCACCACCTCTCATACTAAACAGTCGCTCCCTATCATCCAAAGTGAACAGTCTTTCACCACCAGTCATCTAAAACAGTCGCCAACATTCAACCTAAAAAGTCGCCTTCCTAACTTCATAAGTCACTTCAACATCTCTCCGAAACGTTAGTCCGAAGTCGTGAAAAGTCTCTGTGTCTTTATACATTCACTGCGTCCTAAAATCAATTTTAACTTAATTTTCGTCAGCTACTTTGTGTCGTCAAAGTAGATCTTTAATAATACTTTACTTTCTCGTCTTCGCGACTCGTCTTATATTATAATTTAGAGCTTAGACTCACTCTACATTATAATTTAGAATTATTACTTTATTGTTAACTAATCTCCAATTTCTGGTACAGTGCGGTTGTACCTTTTTCATTTGAATTGTGAACAACATTTGTAATCATTACTTGCAACCTTTGTAAAATCTTCAAGCTTTTAAAATACATAGTTGCTTATTTCGAAATATTCTCAAGTACATTATTTTAATACAGTGTTCCTTCACCTTCAACCAGTGTTTACTATAATTAATTTAATATCGATTAAATATTTAACGTACGTCTGGATCTTGAGCGTTAGCGAGTCCCGTGCCTGGGATAGAGCAGAGTGACGTGCCCCTCGTGTTAGTTCGAGCAGAGCTGAGACTTAGTCGATGAGCTGCTTGAATGTCGCTTGATCCAGATTGTCAACCTGAATTGAATAACTTTTTAAATTAGAATAAAATTTTGGTTATAATTTATAGTAAATGCCTGGTTCTCGTCGCGCCGGTAAACGACATAGACAACTACGTGCCGCTTTACGCCGACAGAGACAAATTTCAAACAGTGATAACGGTCTCAGCCAAGTAGAAAAAGACAATCCAATTAACGTACCGGACAATCAAAGAATTGTCGTAGAACTTTTCGATCAGCTTCCTGCATCTGACTCAGTAGAAGCTCCCATCTCGCGAAGAACCTTTGAATTTATTGGCTGGCCCGGACCTTTGGTTGAAATCGAGCTGCATCCTGCCTCAACCTCTACCACTGACATCCCTGAGGGAGATCCACGACGTCCAGAGTACGAGGAAAAGGCCCAGGAAAATCAGCGAAACTAGAAACATTAATAAAGGTAAATCACTATTTTAAATACATACACTCATACGCATATGATCAATGAAGAAGAATATTACTATTTTAATATAAAGAAAACGCACTCATATTCTAACAAAACATAATAAAAAGGAAAAGAATTCTGAATTGAACTACTATTTATAACACATCGTGTTTGACACTTATATGACATCATATCACTCTAACCACTTTAATTTTGCAAAACAATTTTAATTACAATCTAGACATATGCTCTTATGACTAATGCAATAAACTGTTCCACCCTTAAGCTCCGAAATAAAAATCTTTTATACAGTTAACTAGACATACATACAAGATATATATATATATATATATCTCATTCTTTTGAATAACTTACAGCTCAGACTATTGACTCTTAAAATTACAAATTGACTCACACTCTGATACCACTCTTAAGAATTATAAAGTTAAAATACTATACCAAGAAATTTGCAAATTTAGATGAGATAAATAATCAATCTATCAATGTAAGAGAGTTAACTACTCGTTATACTTAACTTGATAATAAAATTAAAGGAGCATCCTTTGCTTAATCTCTTCTTCCTATTTTCCATCGGAGACAGTGATTTTTGACAACAATAAATTATATCGCTGGCCTCCACCCACCATATTCCAGTTGTACATTTCTTTATATGTCACCTCACCACACAGTGCTGAACCTGCAAAGAACAATACTTTTAGTAACATATATATATATCTACATAAGAGCAATAAAAATTTTAATGATTCTTTCTTATTACGTGAATAGATGCATCAACGATATTTATGAGAAATAAAATCATAGTGCAACAGTTGACTTTCTCCTAAAGAAAGAGATATCTACATTTAATATAAATCCAAATCATCTAAATTTCTCAATTTAACTTTGTTCTTTATATTAAAGCAGTCATTAATTACTGAGAAATTTGCTCTTACATTATAAAAGTCGTGAATTAACCTTTCAAAACCAGTATATATTTGGAATTGCTCCGACGGTGAATTCTACTATACAACAACAGTAAGTACTTAATCCCTCACCATTACTATCACAAACCACCTTAATCCCTATCTCAATTTTAATATAATTGAAAATTTGTCAAATCAATCACAATCCATTTATAATTCCAAAACTGAAATTTTCCAATCATTCCAACTTTAAATTGAATAAATTTAAAGCTATTGCAGATATAATTTTACAATTTTATTTTCTCTTTGATTAACTCGAGTGTCATTGTGCGTCACGTTCATTGCATACGCGATAATGGTCATGGTGTCATGGAGTTCCTAGAACTTCCTCAGCCTCTCGTTAGTGCCGAGTGAATTGCATTCTGACCACCAGACTATATCAAATATACAATAACGAGATTCAACGCGTTTGCTTACCGTTTTAATCATTCTCAAATACATATGTCATAAATTTAACCTTTTTATTTTCAACTTTCTTAATTTTTCTTGTCAAATAAAATAAAATAAATGAGACCTCAGACAACTGATTCTGAATTTCAACAAAACCCTTTCGTTGACCCTGAAGTCATATTAGAAACTCTAATCCAATTTATAGAAGAAAATAAAGAAAATATTATTTACAATTTAGACAATATCATAAAAGAGTTTTTAAATCAAGCCTCTATTATCATCATCCCAGATCAGTAAAAAAAAATCCTCCGAATTATTAGTTCCTAGTACACATTGATCCTGCTCTCGGCGAAGCCCTGGGTATAGCCGACTTAGACAGATTACCCAAAAACTAAATAGAGAGCAACTCTGTTATTGACACCGAGGTAGACGATAACAGTGGGTCACTGCACGTGACATGTATGATGTGTGTATTATCGTATCACCGTATATATAGTTATGGTCATTTTGTTTATTATACATATGTATATTGTAATTATCATTCATCCTCAATAAAATGATAAAGAAGTTTTGGGATTATTATCACGTTCAAGTTATTTCAGACACCTTATATAAGTAAGAGTTAATTAAGTAATTGTATATATTTGAGTGTGACTATTTAACTTTAGTTATCTTCCAGAGCTTTATTCGTTTTAAACTCTTTATGGGATATTTATATTGTTTTCACTTCAATATGTATATATATATATACATTCATCTTGTGTAGTTCATTTTAATTATTATTGGTTTTACTTGATCACTTAAATATTGTCTGAGCCTCGAGGAGTTCTTGTCAGGTCATTATAATTTGCCTTTAAAACATCTGTGGATCATGATTTCTGCAGCGAGTCGCATATATATATATATATATATGTATATGTGACTGCACCAAGTTATCTCCATGGTTGATATATGAAATAATTATAAATGATAGCTGACCGGATTTTTATTGGCAAACCAAATTGGATTCATGGTAAGGAATTATTATGCAGATGATGTGTTTGATCGAATCTTTTATTATTGTTAAAATTTGAATTTACTGAAATCACTGCGCTACGGTGGAATATGAGTAAAATTGACAAGAAATTGAATTATTATATTTGGGTGACAGAATCGTTAGACATGTACGTTATTGTGGTATTAATTCGGCTTTGGGATATAAAACTGCATTTAATAGTGAAGGCATAATTATATATTGGAGGTGCGGATTAAAATAAATAAATTATTAAAGTTGAAAATATGAGGTGTTCCTGAAATAAAATGGGTATATATAACAATGTGCGCTTAACTTTTTATGGCGGGGCTGTGGCCCTATAAGTTGCTACCTTTTTTGGTTCTTCATTAGTCAAGACGCCAGAAAATATTTAATTAAGGTCACTGGGAGGGTTTTTTATGTGATGTTTAAATCGTTAAAAATTGGGTGCTTTCGATGTTGCGACAACTTTTGATATATTGAGAAAAGTGATTTAGACTGTGCATAGGAAGTTGCAATTGCACATACAAGTTACTTGGCTTGCTCAGTTTTAATAATTAATGAAAGTTCATATACAGGGTGTCCCGAAAGTACCGATCGGAGTTTATTATATGAAGCTTATGGAATTTAACCAAATGAATCGGTCGGTTGTTAAACACTATTTTATACTGATGTTTGGATAATATGACAATGTTAGTTTATATACCGGGTGTCAATTTATTAAGATGAACATGTATCGGGAGTTGTATTTCCGCTTATTCGCAGTTACGATCTCTTTCCTTGCGTGATTTTTACTTGTTATATAGATTTACTTTATATTTTTGTTATACCAGTGGTTAATTCTCGATGCGTGTGTCTATGGTGATGTGTACGTGTATGTTTGTGTTTAGTAAGAGTGATGACGATGAGATGGAGTGAACATTGGTTTATATTATCGCTATTACTTAATTTACGTTATTCTATTGACACGTACTTAATATTATGTTTCCCTTTTATTTTTCAGGTACTGCAACTAGTGACAAAACTAAATGGGTAATTATAATAAAATTAAGATGTTCGACCGACTTGGTGGGTCCTTTCTCTTCCCTTTTTCAGGTGCTGAGGAGACGGACCAGAAGGTGATATACCGGGTGGCCGGAAAATAGGTAAGAATTTGTATTGGACAACTAATTAATTATTCTCCTTCATTTTTAGGTAGGTGATAGGGGAGAACCAGTGATGGGGATAAAACAAGAAAAGAGAAGAAAAAGAAGAGAAAGAGAAAAAAAAAGGATGTTCTAGCCGGAAACATAATAAAAGGTATTTATCGGCTTAATCTATTTTTGATAACAATTATATATATATATATATATATATATATATAAAAAGAAAAAAGAAAATAAAAGAATTTTATAGGTGCTTAACGCTTACTATGTCTACCTAACAGGTGACGTATGGAGTCAACGGACAGCGACTGGTGTCAAGCGGAGGCGCTGGACGTGACACTCCTAATCATTAATAGATTCTGAGTCTAGACATTGCAAGAAACACAAAAAAATCATCCCAGTGATGAATCGGTCGTTTTAATGTTTCAAGAGTACGATGAATTTGCATTATGTTGGTATACAGTTATTTCATCTTACTGGCCGATTCCTTCGTCATCCACTTGAGAGTTAACAAAGAATGTAGTACAGAGTTCACTAGAAGTCGTAGAATGATATCAACACTTCCCAAGCCTTTTGAAAATTGTCCGCTGTGAGAGTTGTATTTTTTAAAAGATGTGAAGCAGATCCAACTAGACTTGTCTTCAAATATTGAAGTTTCTCCACTGACATAAAGTTGGATTGGCTAAAATCAGAAAACTAAAAAGATCCTTGAAAGAAAGCCAGTCAGAAGGAGAACCATTGAATTTCAGGATGTCAATGCGAAGTAATCGCGCATGATGAAAGAACACAGGGATATTTGACTGTTGAGATGGTGCAGGTGTCACGTGCTGTGACCCACTGTTATCGTCTACCTAGGTGTCAATAACAGGGTTGCTCTCTATTTAGTTTTTGGGTAATTTGTCTAAATCGGCTATACCCAGGACTTTGCCGAGAGCAGGATCAATGTGTACTAGGAACTAATAAATCAGAAGATTTTTTTACTGATCTGGAATGATGATAATAGAGGCTTGATTTAAAAACTCTTTTATGATATCGTCTAAATTGTAAATAATATTTTCTTTATTTTCTTCTATAAATTGGATTAATGTTTCTAATATGACTTCAGGGTCAACGAAGGGATTTTGTTGTAATTCAGAATCAGTTGTCTGAGGCCCCATTTATTTTATTTTATTTGACAAGGAAAATTAAGAAAGTTGAAAATAAAGCGATTAAATTTATGACATATGTATTAGAAAATGATTAAGAATATTAAGCAAACGCGTTGAATCTCGTTATTGTATATTTGATATAGTCTGGTGGTCAGAATACAATTCACTCGGCACTTACGAGAGGCTGAAAAAGTTCTAGGAACTCCATGACACCGTGACTATTATTGCGTATGCAATGAACGCGACGCACAATGACACTCGAGTCAATTAAAGAGAAAATAAAATCTAAAATTATATCTACAATAGTTTTAAATTTATTCAATTTAAAGTTGAAATGATTGAGGAATTTCGATTTTTTTGAAATTATAAATAGATTGTGATTAATTTGACAAATTTTCAATTACATTAAAATTGAGATAGGGATTAAGGTGGTTTGTGATAAGAATGGTGGGGGATTAAGTACTTACTATTGTTGTATAGTAGAATTCACCGTCGGAGCAATTCCAAATATATACTGATTTTGAAAGTTTTAATCTACGATTTGTATAATGTAAAAGCAAATTTCCCAGTAATTAATGACTGCTTTAATATGAAGAACAAAATTGAATTGAGAGATAGTTAATTCTCTTACATTGATAGATCGATTATTTTATTTTATTCTAAATTGCAATTTTCTTGGTATAGTATTTTAACTTTATAATTCTTAAGAATGGTATTAAAATGTGAGTCAATTTGTAATTTTAAGAGTCAATAGTCTGAACTGTGAGTTATTAAAAAGAGATATATGTATGTCTAGTTAACTGTATAAAAGATTTTTATTTCGGAGCTTGAAGGTGGAACAGTTTATTGCATTAATCGTAAAAGCATATATCTAGATTGTAATTATAATTGTTTTGCAAAATTGAAGTTGTTAAAGTAATATGATGTCATATAAATGTCAAACACGATGTGTTATAATAGTAGTTTAATTCGGAATTCTTTTCTTTTTTTTTTATTATATTTTGTTGGAATATGAGTGCGTTTTCTTTTTATTAAAATAGTAATATTCTTCTTGATTGATCATATGCGTATGTGTGTAGGTATTTAAAATAGTGATTTACCTTTATTAATGTCTCTCGTTTTGCTGATTTTCCTGGGCCTTTTTCTCGTACTTTGGACGTCATGGATCTCCCTCAGGGATGTCAGTGGTAGAGGTTGAGGCAGGATGCAGCTTGATTTCAACCAAAGGTTCGGGCCAGCCAATAAATTCGAAGGTTCTTCGCGAGATGAGAACTTCAACCGAGTCAGATGCAGGAAGCTGATCGAAAAGTTCTACGACAATTCTTCGATTGTCCGGTACGTTAATTGGATTGTCTTTTTCAACTTGACTGAGACCGTTATCACTGTTCGAAATTTGTCTCTGTCGGCGTAAAGCGGCACGTAATTGTCTATGTCGTTTACCGGCGCGACGAGAACCAGGCATTTACTATAAATTATAACCAAAATTTTATTCTAATTTAAAAAGTTATTCATTTCAGTTTGACAATCTGGATCAAGCGACATTCAAGCAGCTCATCGACTAAGTCTCAGCTCTGCTCAAACTAACACGAGGGACACGCTCACTGCTCTATCCCAGGCACGGGTCTCGCTAACGCTCAAGATCCAGACGTACGTTAAATATTTAATCGATATTAAATTAATTATAGTAAATACTGGTTGGGGGTGAGGGAACACTGTATTAAAATAATTAACTTGTGAATATTCTGAAATAAGCGACTATGTATTTTAAAAGCTTAAAGATTTTACAGAGGTTGCAAATAATGATTACAAATGTTGTTCAAATAAAAAAGGTACAACCGCACTGTACCAGAAATTGGAAATTAATTAACAATAAAGTAATAATTCTAAATTATAATGTAGAGTGAGTCTAAGCTCTAAATTATAATATAAGACGAGTCGCGAAGACGAGAAAGTAAAGTATTATTAAAGATCTACCTTAACGACACAAAGTAGCTGACGAAGATTAAGTTAAAATTGATTTTAGGACGCAGTGAATGTATAAAGACACAGAGACTTTTCACGACTTCGGACTAACGTTTCGGAGAGATGTTGAAGTGACTTATTAAGATGAAGTTACGAAAGCGACTTTTTAGGTTGATGGGTTGTTGACGACTGTTTTAGACGACCGGTGGTGAAAGACTGACTCCGTCCGCAAGCTCGACTGACGTTCTGCGCTCCGTCCCCACTTTCGGGTCACCTCCCTCTAGGCGTCCGGTGGATCCAAGACTTCCCGGGTTGGCTTATTCATCCGGTGGAGATGGATTCTTGCTCTTGGTGAGGGAACTCTCCGCCTTCGAAGACATCAGAAGCGGTGAGCTCTTCTTAATCTTAAGTTGATATTCAGCGGCGAATATCAAAAGGCACGTTGTTATAATATTTCGTTTCGTCGCTGCGTCGAGAGATAAGAATAATATTCGGTTTCATCGGGTCTCTGCGTCAAGAGATAAGAATAATATTCGATTTCACTAAGTCTTTCTCGCCGTCGCCTATTGCGTCATCATGCGGATGAAAGGCTCTTTGTATTATAATAATTTCGCACTCTTATATTATAATTCTTTTTACAGCAAGAGAGACTTATTAATTTAACTATAGCAAGAGTTAATGTTCATTCTCAAAATTATTATGTCTCATAATTAATATTTCTTTTCTTTTCACTTTTTAATTTATGCTTTTATATTTAAATTTCTTTTAATTTTCTCTCTTGTTGTATTACATATTTTGTAATGACATATCCGTTTTTATTATAGTATCCATATGGAAAATTTAATTAATGCAATTTGGTACTGTTATTTTAATTTATAATTCCTTTCTATCATGATTCCTTATGGTTTTGCTTTAGCATAGGAGACTAGCTCTTCTTTACATATATATATATGAATATATATATATATATATAGACATATATGTATAATACGTGTCATGCGTTATTTTTTTAGAATATTACTTTTTCATCAATTACACTAAGAGAAAGTCTTCCATTTAGATTTACATGTTGATATATAGAATCAGCTTATTAATCTTATTAAATATATTAATTTATATGGATTGGCATATATATATATATGGTTCTCAATGCCAGTGTGCGTATGCTTTCCGAAATGTACTTTACTGAATAATATTTCTTTTTCTTTATTTTTCTTTTCATTATAGTTATGAAAGTGTAAGATTTATAAAGTGATTGTTAATATGATTTAACTCTAATATAATTAGTTTGCAAGTGTTTCTGTAACAATCGCGTAATTAAATTTCGATGATTATTTTATTTCCATATATTTTAGTAAAGAGAATTTTATTTTTTATTTGAAAAGTTAATATATAGTAGTTTAATGATTACAAATATTTTTCTTATTTTTCTGATAAGGTCAGTTTTATTTTGTTAATACTTCTATGTAAGCGATGTCCAATTTAATAGCTATATAATACTATGCTTGATTAAATATTTTATTAAATTCAAGTTGAGATATATATGTATATCTCATACTTTGTGTTCATATCTCTAGCTGTACGTTTATATTTTGGAAAATTTAGTTTGAACTTTTTTGGCGGGACGTCACATGGGCCTCTTCCGAGCCGCTCGGACGTTTTCCAAGGACGGGGTCGGGGAGGCGGAAGAGGGCCGGCGCGGGCCGCACGGGCATAGCCCAACGGCGCCGGGTCGGTTCGGCCGTCGGAACCGCTCGGACGTATTCGGAGGCAGGGTTCGACGGCGGGATGGAGCCCGACGGTGCATAGCGACCGTTTTCCTTCCGAAGCGGTGCACCGTCGGGGCCCTCTGACGGGAGGTAACTTCCGTCAAGGGCGCGTGCAAGCTGGTCGTCATGGCGGGAAGACTGGGCCGGCGAGCGGCGACCCAGTCCCAACCGTCCATGGGGCCCCCCGGGTGGCACCACCCGCTGCGGTATCCCGGAGGTCGGAGGCCGGGAACCCTCGAAAGCCCATGGAGGCGTCAAAACCTCCATGGGTGAGTAAGGGGCCGGGGACCAGTGCCGGGGATGTATATCCCCCGGCCCGTGTCGTATGTCACTCCCCCGGGGGAACTTGGGGCCCTGTCGTGGAGTGTTGCCGGTCATGTTTCGGGACACTCTGCGGCAGATGAGGGTACCTGGGTGACGGAGCTGCAGCGGGGAGCGGGATTATTCAGAATAATGAATTCCCAAAAAATAAATAAGAAGACCAAGGTGGAAACCACCGCAGAATTGTCTGCGGACGGAGCGACTGGGGAGACCTTTAAGGTGCCCGAAATACCCGAAAGCTCTGAAAGGAAGGATATGCCTTCGTACTCAGAGCCATCGACATCTGGCGGCAAACCTACCATCACGGCTATCCAGGATGGTACGGCAGCGAGAGAGGCGTTGGAAAGGAGATACCTCCAATTTCCAATGGCCAGAAAGACGAGCAAATGCCCTCATAACGCGAGGCATATATGCCATAGCTGCTAAGCGAGCGGAAAAAAGAGGAAACATACCGATACAGGTATAACTCCTGCACCTAGTGGCGAGGACTTGGCGTTCCCAGCGGGATCACGCGCCAGTAGCGTGGCGAGTACGAAGCTGGATCACACGCTGGGTCGTACTATGCTAGCTCGGAGGACGAGCAGTCGGACGTCAGCTCCGCCAAGAGAGGTAAAGGAAGGCCCATCACTACGAGTGAAGGAACCAGAGAGAAAAGGGAGGCAAGGGCCAGAGCAAAAGAAGAGGCCAGAGAGAGAGGGGACACGGATTGGGCCCTAGGTGCCTCAATGCCCGAAGGACAGGCCTGGAAGAGATGCCGGGACAACCAGAGGGTAGCGAGGGAGATGTTCTTCCACTCTCCGACACCGGCTGTGGTGTCGGATACGATATTGCAACTTGCATTGCGTGACCATTTTTAAGAGCCTGCAGGTCTCCAAGAACATTAAAGATCCGCTAGAAGGAGAAATGAAAAAGGCTGTGGCGTCCATTATGGCTGCCACAGCAGTCCTTCATGATAGGACTACACAGTCCTCTCCGAACAGCGATGAAGCGGAGGAACTTTGGCACCAATTGGAACTCCTCAAAGCCGAAAAAGAAAAGGATACGAGAGAGCTCAAGAAGCAAATGGAGGAACTCGTTGACCAGGTAAAATTGCTGACGAACCAACTCAGTACTCGCCTGATCAAAGAGGGAAGCATCACAAAAAGTGAAAAGAAGAAGGGGTGTAGGAACCTTAGAAGACGGAATCGCATAGAATCTGATCAAGATTCAGATTCCGACAGCGAAGAGGGGCAGTCTCTCAGGCTGAGGACACCCCAAAAAGTCTCCCCAAAGAAGACCGCCTCGAGGAAGGGCAGACTATCTCCAGCATGCGTGTCCCCAAGCCTAATTGGTGCCCTGCATGGAGGTAAAACCGCAGGCTGCGAGTATAACAGAGGCACAGGGACCTCTTTTAAAGGGATCCCCTCGACCCCTTCCTCTAATCACTCGCCCTCCAGTCCAAAATGAGTTCGCAATTTTGTACGAAGCCCTCAATCAACACCTACAAATCGGTGTTGACTTGAGGGAAAGGATGCTGCGATTCTTCGAAGCAACGAACAGGCAGGGGGAGGCGGTCCAATCTGCTCCCCTTAACGCACATACCCAGCCGCCAATGGGGAAGGAGGCCGAGGCTGAGATCCCCTCGCCAACTCAGCCCAAGACGCAGGATATTGTTCCCAAAAGCAGCCAGAGGAAAAAAACGGCTAAGAAGGAAAAGAAGAAGGGAGAAAGCCAGGTTCGTGCTAACACCAAGATCTCTCCCCTCCCTTCCCTGCCGGTACACGCAGCCGATGAGAAACCTGAAAGGAAATCTCGCCAAGATGGGGAACCCTCTGAAACTCCACCCTCTGACGGAGGACCATTAGGCCCGGGGCCCTTCAACAAGAAGTCGACAGACCCCGGGACATATGGCCCCTCTGCGACCACTGAAACTCCGTGGAGCGTGGTGGTCGGACGCAAGGGAAAGAAAAAAGTAGGACAGACTCCCCTCCCCCCCAAAACTGTACCTGTTGCTGTGGCCCGGTCACTGCCCAGTGAACAGAATAAACGAAAGCGGGGGCAGGTAGCGGCGGGAGAGAAACCCGGTAAAATGAAGGTTCCCAAAACCTCAGCGGTCATGATAATCTGCCCAGAAGAGAAATATGGCGAGAACATGGCCGCCATCAGAAAGGAGGTAAAACTATAGACCAATTGGGAATCAAGGAAGGAAGCCTCAAGATAAGGAAAGGTCTCACCGGAGCCTTAATTCTGGAGATTTCCGGCGAGAACAAGGCACGCAAGGCGGGGCAACTCGCCGAACGTGTAAGAGAGGTGATTGGGGACAACAAAGGGGTGCGAGTCACATGCCTCCAGAAAATGGCCGACCTCCGCATTCGGAGGCTGGAGGACTCCATTACACGGGCGGAGATTGTTGCCGCAATCTCCGGGGAGGGTAAATGCGGGTTCTCGGACGTCAAAGTGGGAGCGTTCGTGAAGGCCCCCCGCACCGGCCTCAATACGTTGTTAGTGCAATGTCCAATAGACGCGGCCAACAAACTAATACAGATGGGAAAGGTACCGATATCGTGGTACACGTTACCCATCGAGCTGTTGCCGCAGCTTCCTTTCCGATGCTTTAAGTGCATGGAGGAGGGGCATGTGCAGCAGCAATGCGGCAACGACCGATCCTGTGCCAACCTGTGCTTCCGCTGCGGCAAAGAGGGCCATAAGGCCAACTCCTGCTCAGAACAAAGAGTGCACTGCGCACTCTGTGCTGACCTTGGGGCACCCGCGGGGCACAGGATGGAGGGCATGAATTGCCACCCCCCGAAAAAACTCAACAGGAAGAAGGCCAAATCGATTCCTCCCTCCAAAAAACCCACCCCGTTGGCGGGAGGGGTGAAGGGGGGAATCGATAAGGAAAACCCAAGTCCGTTTTTGATGGAGGTCGTTGTGGGAGAAATCCCACAAGCGAATCAAACGGTCCCAACCGAGTCTGCGCCCGCGCCGATGGACACATCGGAGTGTCGCAAGCGGCGCGCGGACTCGGTCAGGAAAGGAAACGAGGAGGGTGCGGGGGGCAAAGAGCTATGCTCCGACTCCCCCAAGCCCCAAAGGAAGCCACGCTTAGGTAAAACTAAGCGAGGCAACGAGAAAGAAGACACCCCTACCCCGGGCGCAATTGAGAACGTGAGTAATGCAGCATCGGACACTGATGGAGCTCCCCTTCCACGGCCCGGTGGCGGGGGGACTGAAACAACGGGGGCCCATTATACCGGCGTGAATGAGGACTTGTAAATTCCTGCAAGCAAATATTAACCATGCTCGGCGGGCGCAGGATTTACTTCTGCAGACTATTGCCGAGCGTGGTATAGGACTGGCGATCGTGTCGGAGCCGTACCGACCTCCATCAAAACACCCTAATTGGAGGGTGGACGGCTCTGGCACGGTCGCGGTCATACGCGGGTCGGACAACCACAACCCCCCCTGTTCCTTACTTAAGTCAGGAAGGGGGTATGTGGCGGTGAAATGGGGTTTCATCGCGGTGGTGGCGTGTTACGCACCGCTTAGTTGGGGCCTTTCTCAATTTGAACTGTATCTGGGGGAGTTGGAGCACTGTATACGCAGCATTCTCCCCCAGGAGGTGGTGGTGGCCGGAGACTTTAACGTCAGAGCGCAAGCCTGGGGAGATCGGCTCACCACCTCCAAGGGAGAGGTCCTATTGGACTGGATGGGGGCTTTCGGGCTATGCCTACTAAACACCGGCAACAAGCCTACGTGCGACCGGCTGCTGCGGGGGGCGTCCATAGTGGATCTCACTATGATAACCCCCTCCGCGGCACGCCTAAATTGGTCATGGGGGGTGGTCGACCAAGAGACTCTGTCGGACCACCGATATATCGAGTTTGGTTGTACCACCCTCCAGCTCGGGAGCCCGACCGGCGGTGCGCCATCGCCGCGATGGAATCTAAAAAAGTTAGACCCGGATAGGTTGACGGCGGACGTCCAGGCCATTCTTTGGCAACACCATCCGCCAGAGGAGGGAGTGGGGAGCCTGGTGGAGGATGTCGCGCGCCTGGTAGACTCGATCACCCAGGCGTGCGACTTCTCCATGCCCAAGAGCAGGCCCCACTCGCGCCGGGCTGCGTACTGGTGGACGGAGGAGATCCTCCTCCGTCGCGGCCAGAAGACTCCTCAAACGCGCCTAGCGCCGTGGTAACGAGGCCTGGAAAGTCGAGGCACTCAGCGACTATCGGTCCGCTTGAGTGGCGCTGAGTGTCGCCATTCGCTTTTCCAGGGCGAGATCATGGGACGAGCTGATCGCGTCCCTTGACGCCGACCCGTGGGGGCGCCCATACAAGATAGTGACGAATAAACTACGTCACTGGGCGCCCCCCGTGACGGTAACCCTCCACTCGGGATCCTGGGCCAAATAGTCGGGACCCTGTTCCCGACTAACCCCGATCCTCGAGGTCTCGACTGGGGCAGCGCGAACACTGGCGCTGCCGAGGCCTGGTCCAGGGATCTCGAAATCACCGAGGAGGAGTTGAAGGATGCCGTTCGAGGGGTTAAGAACAACAAGACCTCTGGCCCGGACGGCATTCCAGGGCGCGTTTGGAAGCTCGTCCTGGAGGAGCCAAACCTATTCGGGTGGCTACGAGGTATTTTTAATACATGCCTCGCGGAGGAGGAATTCCCCCCAATGTGGGGAAGAGCCAAGTTGGTTCTTCTCCACAAGGGCGGTAAGAAGGAGGGTGACCCGTCATTGTACCGGCCAATTTGCCTGGACGAGGTCGGTAAAATATACGAGAGGATTCTCGTTCGCCGACTCATCCAGCATCTGGCGCGCGATGAGGTCTTCCCTTCACGAGGAACAATATGGCTTCCGTGAGGGCAGGTCCACGGTGGACGTCGTACTGCGCGTCAGGACCCTCACGGAGTCAGCTGTGGAAACGCGGGAGGGTGGCGTTGGCTGTCGCTTTGGACGTGTCCAACGTTTTTAACACCCTCCCGTGGAAGGCAATCGGGGACGCGCTTGACGCGATTAACACCCACCGCGTCCCCGAATACCTCGTGAGAGGTATTCGAGCCTACTTCGGTCACCGTAGGCTCGAATACAGGGACCAAGACGGCCGGGGTCACACCTGTCGCGTGTACTGCGGGGTTCCACAGGGCTCGGTGTTGGGCCCGCTGTTGTGGAACCTCAGGTACGATGGGGTCCTCCATACCGCCCTCCCTCTCGACTGCCGGGTCATCGGGTATGCCGACGATACCCTGCTGGTAGCCGAGGGGGACAACTGGGGGGAAGCCCTGAACAGGGCTAACAAAGGGGTGGCAGGCCTCGTGAGGGCCTGCCGGATTGGCCTGAGGGTGGCCCCCAGCAAGACCGAGGCGGTACTTCTACGACCGCTGGGGAGCCTCCCCTCATCTCCCGACTAGATGTGGACGGTACTGTTGTCCCAGTGAGGTCCCAGATTAAATACCTGGGGCTCCACATCGACGGCCGATGAAGCTTTGCGGGTCACTTTGACCGCCTGGTCCCGAGAGCGGAGAAGGCGGCGGCAGCGATTAGCTGCTTGCTGCTGAATTTTGGAGGGCCGGACGGTCGAGTGCGCTGCGTCTACGCGCACACCGTCCTTAGCATACTGATGTATGCAGCACCGGTGTGGGCGGGCGAGGCGATGGCCTCGACGCATACAGGACGCGATGCGTCGCGTCCAGCGCAGGTTGGCCATTCGTCTCGTCCGATGCTATAGGACGCGGCGGCCACCATCCTGGCCGGACTACCCCCTTTGCATATGGTTGCCGATTCATACAGACGTCTGTATGACTGGAAATCCGCGGCGCGCAGGGGAGGAGTTACCAAAATCCCGGCCAGGATACTGGGCACCTGGAAGCTCCAGGAGAAAAAATCTCTCGAGCAGCGATGGATCGCGTCGCTGCACGAGCGCCCCCCAACATCTGGGGAGAGGACGATATCGGCCGTCCTGCCCTGTCTGGCAGAGTGGCTGGACAAGGCGTGGGGCAACAGTACATTCAGGATGACACAGGTGCTCTCCGGACATAGGCTCTGTTTGAAACATAGGCTCGGGTATCAACATCTAGCCCAATAGTAAATGATGAGCCCAAACAATAAAGCCTAAAAATCCAATTGCTATAAGAGCATAAATTATTCCTAAGGCACCAAAGGTTTCTTTTTTTCTTCTCTCATTTATGATAATATGGGAAATTAGCCCAAATCCTGGGAGAATAAGAATATAAACTTTGGGGTGACCAAAGAATCAAAATAAATGTTGATAAAGAATAGGATCACCCCCTCCTGACGGATCAAAAAATGAAGTATTTAAATTTCGGTCTGTTAAAAGTATTGTGATTGCTCCGGCTAAAATTGGGAGGGATAAAAGTAAGAGAATTGCTGTAATGAGAATTGATCAAACTAGAAAAGGTATTTTATCAGTTGCGAGATTTTTATGATGTATATTTAAGATTGTAGAAATAAAATTAATAGCCCCTAGAATAGAAGATATTCCGGCAATATGAAGAGAAAAAATTGTTAAATCTACTGAAAGACCATTGTGAAATGCATTAGAGCCTAAGGGGGATAAATTGTTCATCCAGACCCAGTTCCATCATTAATAAAATTACTTAATAAAAGTAGAGAGAGTGAGGGGGTAGAAGTCAAAAACTTATATTATTTATTCGAGGGTAGGCTATATCAGGTGAACCAAGTATTAGAGGGAAAAGAAAATTTCCAAATCCCCCAATTATAAATGGCATAACTATAAAGAAAATTATAATAAATGCGTGTCTAGTAACTATTGAATTATAAATTTGATCATTATTAATTAGTGCATTAGATGATTCTAATTTTAAACGAATAATTATTCTTATAGAAGATCCGATTATCCCAGCCCAAATTGCAAATAAAAAATATAGAATGCCAATATCTTTGTGATTAGTTGAATAAAGTCACTTATTCATAGTATATTTTTATTGATAATAAAATTATTTACTAAGTTTAAGTGAGATAATAATAGATATCATATCTGATTTAAGTAATAAATTGTAAATTTATTTAAGAAAATTTTAATTTTCTGATATTAAATTAAATGTGTTATAAAAATATAAATTTTTTTATATATTTTATAGTTTAACTAATAAAAATATTAAATTGCAAATTTAAAGAAATTTTTAATAAAAAATTAAAATATTAAAATTTTTAAGATTTAAAAATTTTTAAAAATTTTATTGTGTAAACTTTGAAAATTTAAAGTTTGTAAATTTAACTTAAAATCTTAATATTTAAAATTTATTGATTAAGTGGGGTGAAAATTATATATCTAATTTTAAAAAATTGTATACAAACTAAATTGAAATTATAATTAATGAAAAGATTAAGCTTAAAATCATGAAAAAAATAAATAATCTATATGAGTGAAAAAATTTATATATGTATATTGGTTTATTAAAAAGCTTAATTATAATTAAATAAAAACATATTATTAGATTTATTAAATTAATATAAACATAAATTAAAATGAAAGAATTTAAAATCATTAAAATAAAAATAAAATAAAAATTTGAATTTAATAAAAAAATATAGATTATAGTTCATTTAAAAATAAAAAACGTTAGTGGGGGAATTCTGGCTAAATTAAAAATTAATAATAAACAAATTAAATTAAAATTAATTGAAGGAAAGTTATTACTTAAAGAAAATCTAAATGAAATTTTAAAATATATAAAAATTATAATAATAATTAATGGGATAAGTGTATAGAATATTAAATATGAAAATCAGATTAGGGTTTTAAAATAAATTAAAATTAATATTCATCCGGTTAATTGAAGAAAACATTTGGTTAATTGAAGAAAATCTTAATAAAATTTTAAAATTTATTGAATTAATTATTTTAAAGGCAGAAATAAATGCAGTTAAATGATGTTAAAATTATAAAATATAATAAAAAAATTGGAGGGTTAATAAGTGAAATTATGTATAAAGGAATAATTTTTTGAATTGTTAAAAAAATAAATAATGAATATCAATCTAAAAAAATAGCTACAGAAGGGATTCATGAATGAAATGGGGGGATCCCTAATTTAATTATAATAGAGATAAAAAAAATGATTATAATAAAATTTATTTGTATATATATAAAATTATTAATAATTAAAGTTAACATTATTATTAAGGAAGCTAAAGCTTGAATGAGATAATATAAAAAAATAATTTTTTTATTTTTTAATTTAATTGATAAAAAACAAATGAATAAAAAATTATTAATTTCCATAATAATACAAATTATTAATAAATCGTATAAAAATAAAGAAATAAAAGAAAAATAAATTAAATAAGACATTAAAAAAAATTTTATGAATAAATTATGATGCATATAAATAAAATTAATTTTTTAGTTGTATTAAACTTTGAATAAATATTAAATATTAATATTATATTTTAATGTATTATAAAGCATAAAAATTTTTGAAATTTTTTGAGATAGTTTAAATCTATTAAATATAAAAAAATTAATTTAAATGAAAACATATATAAATTATGTATGATTTATTCTATCAAAATAATCCTTTTATCAGGCATATCATTAAATAAATTTTTAGTTATTAATAAAATTTAAATAGCAAAAATAATTAATTAAATAAGAGAAAGATAAAATTTCTATATTTAGGGTATGAACCTAAAAGATTAGAAAATTAGCTTACTTACTTTAATTAAATAAATATAAATTAGTATAATATTTTTGAAAATTGACTATTAATCATTAGTTAAAATTAAATATGATAAGTAAATTTAATTTAAAAAAAGGTTATAAGTAAATTTAAATAAATAATTTAAATAAATAATTTAAATTTGTATTAGTAAAAATAATAAAAGAATTTATTAAAATTAAAGTAGTTATAAAGATTAATTAATAAATTAAATAATAAAATATTATAAATAAAATTATTATAAAAATTGATTTTTTAAAAATAATTAGTTATTATAGAATTAAAAAAGTATAATTAGTTAAAATAAAATTCAGAGGGAGAGAGTAATTTTATTTAAATTTAATAATTGACTATTTTAATTATATGTATTTATAAAAAAAAAATATATTATTAAAATTAAAATTAAAAAACTTATCTATAAATAAAATAATTAATAATAATTAAAAATCTTATTTATATAAATTTAAGGAGAGTATTTTATAGAAAGTAAAAAAAATTAAAAATTTAAGTTTTTATTTATATATACATTAATATTATTTAATAATTATTATTTAATGTTAATAAAATATTTTAATTATTTTTATAAATATATAATTAATTATATATATTTAAATGATTTAATTAACATTAATTATTTAATATTAATTAATTAAAACTTATTAATCATTATTTTTAATTTAAAATATTAAAAACCTAAAATATAGAAAAAAAAATTATTTATTAATAAAATATTTTAATATATTTAAATAATTATTAATAATTAATAATAATGATAATAATATAAAAAAAGGGGGGGGGGATATTATTTAATTTTTTTTTTATGTATAATATAAATTAAATTTTATATTTATATTAAATTTAAATTTAAATTATTTTTATAATTTGTTTTTAATAATTAATAAATATAATTACAAAATTAATTTCTTTTTTAAATTTATTTTATAATTTAAAGTATAAATAAAATTTTAAAAAATTATATAAAATTTAAATAATTTAATAATATATAAATTAGTATTTATAATAATTAATTAAATAAAAATTTATAATAGAAAATTATAATTTATTATTAATAAATAAAGTGCCAGCAATTGCGGTTTATACTTTAAATAAAAATAAATTTAAATAATTATATATAAATATAAAATATATAAGTAAATAAATATATTTAACTAATTTATTTTTTTATGGTGAAATATGAATAGATATTAAAAGTTAAATAATTTTATTTAAATTAATAATAAAATTAAAAAAATTTATATAATAAATTAGGATTAGATACCCTATTATTTAAATGAAAATAAAATATAATTAAATATTAAATGTTAATCTTTAAAAATAAAAAATTTGGCGGTATTTTATGATTTAGAGGAACTTGTTGATTAATTTGATAATCCACGAATAGAATTACTTAATTTAATTTTTATATATTGTTGTTGAAAAATTATATTAAAAGATTAATAATTTAAAAATTTAATTATAATTATAATTCAAATCAAAATGTAGAATAGTTAAGATTTAAATGAGTTACATTTAATTTAATTAATTGAAATAAATTTTTAAAGTTTTATAAATATTGAATTTAATTGTAAAGTTAAAAAAATATTTAAATTGAATTTTAATTAAAATATGTACAAATTGCCCGTCATTTTCATTAATAAAAATTTATGGAAAAAGTCGTAACAAAGTAAATATATTGGAAAATGTATTTAGAATAAAAAAAAATTTTAGTTTAAATAAAAATTTTTCATTTACATTGAAAAGATTAATTAAAAATTATAAAAATTTTATTATAATTAATAAATAAATTATTAATAATAAATAAATATAAGAAAAAATATTATAAATTATTAAATAAAATTATATTAAAAAAAAAAAAAAGTTTTAGTAAAAAATTTTAAAATAATTATTTTAATTTTAATGATAATGTAATGTAAATGAAAATAAAAAAATTTTTAAAAGTAATTTTAGTTAAATGTACCTTTTGTATCAGGGTTTATTAAAAAAAATTATTGATAAATAAATTTCTCGAAAGAAAAAGAGTTAAATAAATAAATAAAATTTAATATAAAAAAATTATTTTTAATATTTATTTAGAGAAGATACTTTAATCAATTTTTTTGATATTTAATTTTTTTTTTATATAAATTTAATTTAGATATAAATTTAAATATGTAAATTTTTATTAAAGTTTAAAATAATTTTTATTTACAATAAATATATTGATTTATATTAAAAATTTATGGGTTAATCTATAAATTAATTTTAAAATTTAAAAAATTTATTAATATTATTTATAAAAATTTTATAAAAATGGTTTTAAAATTTAAAATTTTTTGAAAAAATTTAATAATTTATTTATTTTAGCATAGTTTAATTATAATTTTAGAATTAAAATAAATTTAATAAATTAAAAAAATATTTTTATTAATTTAAATTAAAAATAATAACAAACAAATTAAATTAAAATTAATTGAAGGAAAGTTATTACTTAAAGAAAATCTAAATGAAATTTTAAAATATATAAAAATTATAATAATAATTAATGGGATAAGTGTATAGAATATTAAATATGAAAATCAGATTAGGGTTTTAAAATAAATTAAAATTAATATTTATCCGGTTAATCGAAGAAAACATTTGGTTAATTGAAGAAAATCTTAATAAAATTTTAAAATTTATTGAATAAATTATTTTAAAGGCGAAGATAAATGCAGATGTTAAAATTATAAAATATAGTAAAAAAATTGGAGGGTTAATAAGTGAAATTATGTATAAAGGAATAATTTTTTGAATTGTTAAAAAAATAAATAATGAATATCAATCTAAAAAAATAGCTACAGAAGGGATTCATGAATGAAATGGGGGGATCCCTAATTTAATTATAATAGAGATAAAAAAAATGATTATAATAAAATTTATTTGTATATATATAAAATTATTAATAATTAAAGTTAACATTATTATTAAGGAAGCTAAAGCTTGAATGAGATAATATAAAAAAATAATTTTTTTATTTTTTAATTTAATTGATAAAAAACAAATGAATAAAAAATTATTAATTTCCATAATAATACAAATTATTAATAAATCGTATAAAAATAAAGAAATAAAAGAAAAATAAATTAAATAAGACATTAAAAAAAATTTTATGAATAAATTATGATGCATATAAATAAAATTAATTTTTTAGTTGTATTAAACTTTGAATAAATATTAAATATTAATATTATATTTTAATGTATTATAAAGCATAAAAATTTTTGAAATTTTTTGAGATAGTTTAAATCTATTAAATATAAAAAAATTAATTTAAATGAAAACATATATAAATTATGTATGATTTATTCTATCAAAATAATCCTTTTATCAGGCATATCATTAAATAAATTTTTAGTTATTAATAAAATTTAAATAGCAAAAATAATTAATTAAATAAGAGAAAGATAAAATTTCTATATTTAGGGTATGAACCTAAAAGATTAGAAAATTAGCTTACTTACTTTAATTAAATAAATATAAATTAGTATAATATTTTTGAAAATTGACTATTAATCATTAGTTAAAATTAAATATGATAAGTAAATTTAATTTAAAAAAAGGTTATAAGTAAATTTAAATAAATAATTTAAATAAATAATTTAAATTTGTATTAGTAAAAATAATAAAAGAATTTATTAAAATTAAAGTAGTTATAAAGATTAATTAATAAATTAAATAATAAAATATTATAAATAAAATTATTATAAAAATTGATTTTTTAAAAATAATTAGTTATTATAGAATTAAAAAAGTATAATTAGTTAAAATAAAATTCAGAGGGAGAGAGTAATTTTATTTAAATTTAATAATTGACTATTTTAATTATATG
Organism: Anoplolepis gracilipes; assembly: GCF_047496725.1. NCBI lineage: Eukaryota > Metazoa > Arthropoda > Insecta > Hymenoptera > Formicidae > Anoplolepis > Anoplolepis gracilipes. The sequence goes on from NC_132982.1 coordinate 41,501, forward strand.
TATTTATAAAAAAAAAATATATTATTAAAATTAAAATTAAAAAACTTATCTATAAATAAAATAATTAATAATAATTAAAAATCTTATTTATATAAATTTAAGGAGAGTATTTTATAGAAAGTAAAAAAAATTAAAAATTTAAGTTTTTATTTATATATACATTAATATTATTTAATAATTATTATTTAATGTTAATAAAATATTTTAATTATTTTTATAAATATATAATTAATTATATATATTTAAATGATTTAATTAACATTAATTATTTAATATTAATTAATTAAAACTTATTAATCATTATTTTTAATTTAAAATATTAAAAACCTAAAATATAGAAAAAAAAATTATTTATTAATAAAATATTTTAATATATTTAAATAATTATTAATAATTAATAATAATGATAATAATATAAAAAAAGGGGGGGGGGGATATTATTTAATTTTTTTTTTATGTATAATATAAATTAAATTTTATATTTATATTAAATTTAAATTTAAATTATTTTTATAATTTGTTTTTAATAATTAATAAATATAATTACAAAATTAATTTCTTTTTTAAATTTATTTTATAATTTAAAGTATAAATAAAATTTTAAAAAATTATATAAAATTTAAATAATTTAATAATATATAAATTAGTATTTATAATAATTAATTAAATAAAAATTTATAATAGAAAATTATAATTTATTATTAATAAATAAAGTGCCAGCAATTGCGGTTTATACTTTAAATAAAAATAAATTTAAATAATTATATATAAATATAAAATATATAAGTAAATAAATATATTTAACTAATTTATTTTTTTATGGTGAAATATGAATAGATATTAAAAGTTAAATAATTTTATTTAAATTAATAATAAAATTAAAAAAATTTATATAATAAATTAGGATTAGATACCCTATTATTTAAATGAAAATAAAATATAATTAAATATTAAATGTTAATCTTTAAAAATAAAAAATTTGGCGGTATTTTATGATTTAGAGGAACTTGTTGATTAATTTGATAATCCACGAATAGAATTACTTAATTTAATTTTTATATATTGTTGTTGAAAAATTATATTAAAAGATTAATAATTTAAAAATTTAATTATAATTATAATTCAAATCAAAATGTAGAATAGTTAAGATTTAAATGAGTTACATTTAATTTAATTAATTGAAATAAATTTTTAAAGTTTTATAAATATTGAATTTAATTGTAAAGTTAAAAAAATATTTAAATTGAATTTTAATTAAAATATGTACAAATTGCCCGTCATTTTCATTAATAAAAATTTATGGAAAAAGTCGTAACAAAGTAAATATATTGGAAAATGTATTTAGAATAAAAAAAAATTTTAGTTTAAATAAAAATTTTTCATTTACATTGAAAAGATTAATTAAAAATTATAAAAATTTTATTATAATTAATAAATAAATTATTAATAATAAATAAATATAAGAAAAAATATTATAAATTATTAAATAAAATTATATTAAAAAAAAAAAAAGTTTTAGTAAAAAATTTTAAAATAATTATTTTAATTTTAATGATAATGTAATGTAAATGAAAATAAAAAAATTTTTAAAAGTAATTTTAGTTAAATGTACCTTTTGTATCAGGGTTTATTAAAAAAAATTATTGATAAATAAATTTCTCGAAAGAAAAAGAGTTAAATAAATAAATAAAATTTAATATAAAAAAATTATTTTTAATATTTATTTAGAGAAGATACTTTAATCAATTTTTTTGATATTTAATTTTTTTTTTTATATAAATTTAATTTAGATATAAATTTAAATATGTAAATTTTTATTAAAGTTTAAAATAATTTTTATTTACAATAAATATATTGATTTATATTAAAAATTTATGGGTTAATCTATAAATTAATTTTAAAATTTAAAAAATTTATTAATATTATTTATAAAAATTTTATAAAAATGGTTTTAAAATTTAAAATTTTTTGAAAAAATTTAATAATTTATTTATTTTAGCATAGTTTAATTATAATTTTAGAATTAAAATAAATTTAATAAATTAAAAAAATATTTTTATTAATTTAAATTAAAAATAATAACAAACAAATTAAATTAAAATTAATTGAAGGAAAGTTATTACTTAAAGAAAATCTAAATGAAATTTTAAAATATATAAAAATTATAATAATAATTAATGGGATAAGTGTATAGAATATTAAATATGAAAATCAGATTAGGGTTTTAAAATAAATTAAAATTAATATTTATCCGGTTAATCGAAGAAAACATTTGGTTAATTGAAGAAAATCTTAATAAAATTTTAAAATTTATTGAATAAATTATTTTAAAGGCGAAGATAAATGCAGATGTTAAAATTATAAAATATAGTAAAAAAATTGGAGGGTTAATAAGTGAAATTATGTATAAAGGAATAATTTTTTGAATTGTTAAAAAAATAAATAATGAATATCAATCTAAAAAAATAGCTACAGAAGGGATTCATGAATGAAATGGGGGGATCCCTAATTTAATTATAATAGAGATAAAAAAATTGATTATAATAAAATTTATTTGTATATATATAAAATTATTAATAATTAAAGTTAACATTATTATTAAGGAAGCTAAAGCTTGAATGAGATAATATAAAAAAATAATTTTTTTATTTTTTAATTTAATTGATAAAAAACAAATGAATAAAAAATTATTAATTTCCATAATAATACAAATTATTAATAAATCATATAAAAATAAAGAAATAAAAGAAAAATAAATTAAATAAGACATTAAAAAAAATTTTATCAATAAATTATGATGCATATAAATAATATTAATTTTTTAGTTGAATTAAACTTTGAATAAATGTTGAATATTAATATTATATTTTAATGTATTATGAAGCATAAAAATTTTTGAAATTTTTTGAGATAGTTTAAATCTATTAAATATAAAAAAATTAATTTAAATGAAAACATATATAAATTATGTATGATTTATTCTATCAAAATAATCCTTTTATCAGGCATATCATTAATAAATAAATTTTTAGTTATTAATAAAATTTAAATAGCAAAAATAATTAATTAAATAAGAGAAAGATAAAATTTCTATATTTAGGGTATGAACCTAAAAGCTTAGAGAATTAGCTTACTTACTTTAATTAAATAAATATAAATTAGTATAATATTTTTGAAAATTGACTATTAATCATTAGTTAAAATTAAATATGATAAGTAAATTTAATTTAAAAAAAAATTATAAGTAAATTTAAATAAATAATTTAAATTAAATTTGTATTAGTAAAAATAATAAAAGAATTTATTAAAATTAAAGTAGTTATAAAGATTAATTAATAAATTAAATAATAAAATATTATAAATAAAATTATTATAAAAATTGATTTTTTAAAAATAATTAGTTATTATAGAATTAAAAAAGTATAATTAGTTAAAATAAAATTCGGAGGGAGAGAGTAATTTTATTTAAATTTAATAATTGACTATTTTAATTATATGTATTTATAAAAAAAAAATATATTATTAAAATTAAAATTAAAAAACTTATCTATAAATAAAATAATTAATAATAATTAAAAATCTTATTTATATAAATTTAAGGAGAGTATTTTATAGAAAGTAAAAAAAATTAAAAATTTAAGTTTTTATTTATATATACATTAATATTATTTAATAATTATTATTTAATGTTAATAAAATATTTTAATTATTTTTATAAATATATAATTAATTATATATATTTAAAATATTTAATTAACATTAATTATTTAATATTAATTAATTAAAACTTATTAATCATTATTTTTAATTTAATATATTAAAATCCTAAAATATAGAAAAAAAAAATTATTTATTAATAAAATATTTTAATATATTTAAATAATTATTAATAATTAATAATAATGATAATAATATAAAAAAGGGGGGGGGGAATATTATTTAATTTTTTTTTTATGTATATTATAAATTAAATTTTATATTCATATTAAATTTAAATTTAAATTATTTTTATAATTTGTTTTTAATAATTAATAAATATAATTACAAAATTAATTTTTTTTTAAAATTTATTTTATAATTTAAAGTATAAATAAAATTTTAAAAAATTATATAAAATTTAAATAATTTAATAATATATAAATTAGTATTTATAATAATTAATTAAATAAAAATTTATAATAGAAAATTATAATTTATTATTAATAAATAAAGTGCCAGCAATTGCGGTTTATACTTTAAATAAAAATAAATTTAAATAATTATATATAAATATAAAATATATAAGTAAATAAATATATTTAACTAATTTATTTTTTTATGGTGAAATATGAATAGATATTAAAAGTTAAATAATTTTATTTAAATTAATAATAAAATTAAAAAAATTTATATAATAAATTAGGATTAGATACCCTATTATTTAAATGAAAATAAAATATAATTAAATATTAAATGTTAATCTTTAAAAATAAAAAATTTGGCGGTATTTTATGATTTAGAGGAACTTGTTGATTAATTTGATAATCCACGAATAGAATTACTTAATTTAATTTTTATATATTGTTGTTGAAAAATTATATTAAAAGATTAATAATTTAAAAATTTAATTATAATTATAATTCAAATCAAAATGTAGAATAGTTAAGATTTAAATGAGTTACATTTAATTTAATTAATTGAAATAAATTTTTAAAGTTTTATAAATATTGAATTTAATTGTAAAGTTAAAAAAATATTTAAATTGAATTTTAATTAAAATATGTACAAATTGCCCGTCATTTTCATTAATAAAAATTTATGGAAAAAGTCGTAACAAAGTAAATATATTGGAAAATGTATTTAGAATAAAAAAAAATTTTAGTTTAAATAAAAATTTTTCATTTACATTGAAAAGATTAATTAAAAATTATTAAAATTTTATTATAATTAATAAATAAATTATTAATAATAAATAAATATAAGAAAAAATATTATAAATTATTAAATAAAATTATATTAAAAAAAAAAAAAGTTTTAGTAAAAAATTTTAAAATAATTATTTTAATTTTAATGATAATGTAATGTAAATGAAAATAAAAAAATTTTTAAAAGTAATTTTAGTTAAATGTACCTTTTGTATCAGGGTTTATTAAAAAAAATTATTGATAAATAAATTTCTCGAAAGAAAAAGAGTTAAATAAATAAATAAAATTTAATATAAAAAAATTATTTTTAATATTTATTTAGAGAAGATACTTTAATCAATTTTTTTGATATTTAATTTTTTTTTTATATAAATTTAATTTAGATATAAATTTAAATATGTAAATTTTTATTAAAGTTTAAAATAATTTTTATTTACAATAAATATATTGATTTATATTAAAAATTTATGGGTTAATCTATAAATTAATTTTAAAATTTAAAAAATTTATTAATATTATTTATAAAAATTTTATAAAAATGGTTTTAAAATTTAAAATTTTTTGAAAAAATTTAATAATTTATTTATTTTAGCATAGTTTAATTATAATTTTAGAATTAAAATAAATTTAATAAATTAAAAAAATATTTTTATTAATTTAAATTAAAAATAATAACAAACAAATTAAATTAAAATTAATTGAAGGAAAGTTATTACTTAAAGAAAATCTAAATGAAATTTTAAAATATATAAAAATTATAATAATAATTAATGGGATAAGTGTATAGAATATTAAATATGAAAATCAGATTAGGGTTTTAAAATAAATTAAAATTAATATTTATCCGGTTAATCGAAGAAAACATTTGGTTAATTGAAGAAAATCTTAATAAAATTTTAAAATTTATTGAATAAATTATTTTAAAGGCGAAGATAAATGCAGATGTTAAAATTATAAAATATAGTAAAAAAATTGGAGGGTTAATAAGTGAAATTATGTATAAAGGAATAATTTTTTGAATTGTTAAAAAAATAAATAATGAATATCAATCTAAAAAAATAGCTACAGAAGGGATTCATGAATGAAATGGGGGGATCCCTAATTTAATTATAATAGAGATAAAAAAATTGATTATAATAAAATTTATTTGTATATATATAAAATTATTAATAATTAAAGTTAACATTATTATTAAGGAAGCTAAAGCTTGAATGAGATAATATAAAAAAATAATTTTTTTATTTTTTAATTTAATTGATAAAAAACAAATGAATAAAAAATTATTAATTTCCATAATAATACAAATTATTAATAAATCATATAAAAATAAAGAAATAAAAGAAAAATAAATTAAATAAGACATTAAAAAAAATTTTATCAATAAATTATGATGCATATAAATAATATTAATTTTTTAGTTGAATTAAACTTTGAATAAATGTTGAATATTAATATTATATTTTAATGTATTATGAAGCATAAAAATTTTTGAAATTTTTTGAGATAGTTTAAATCTATTAAATATAAAAAAATTAATTTAAATGAAAACATATATAAATTATGTATGATTTATTCTATCAAAATAATCCTTTTATCAGGCATATCATTAATAAATAAATTTTTAGTTATTAATAAAATTTAAATAGCAAAAATAATTAATTAAATAAGAGAAAGATAAAATTTCTATATTTAGGGTATGAACCTAAAAGCTTAGAGAATTAGCTTACTTACTTTAATTAAATAAATATAAATTAGTATAATATTTTTGAAAATTGACTATTAATCATTAGTTAAAATTAAATATGATAAGTAAATTTAATTTAAAAAAAAATTATAAGTAAATTTAAATAAATAATTTAAATTAAATTTGTATTAGTAAAAATAATAAAAGAATTTATTAAAATTAAAGTAGTTATAAAGATTAATTAATAAATTAAATAATAAAATATTATAAATAAAATTATTATAAAAATTGATTTTTTAAAAATAATTAGTTATTATAGAATTAAAAAAGTATAATTAGTTAAAATAAAATTCGGAGGGAGAGAGTAATTTTATTTAAATTTAATAATTGACTATTTTAATTATATGTATTTATAAAAAAAAATATATTATTAAAATTAAAATTAAAAAACTTATCTATAAATAAAATAATTAATAATAATTAAAAATCTTATTTATATAAATTTAAGGAGAGTATTTTATAGAAAGTAAAAAAAATTAAAAATTTAAGTTTTTATTTATATATACATTAATATTATTTAATAATTATTATTTAATGTTAATAAAATATTTTAATTATTTTTATAAATATATAATTAATTATATATATTTAAAATATTTAATTAACATTAATTATTTAATATTAATTAATTAAAACTTATTAATCATTATTTTTAATTTAATATATTAAAATCCTAAAATATAGAAAAAAAAAATTATTTATTAATAAAATATTTTAATATATTTAAATAATTATTAATAATTAATAATAATGATAATAATATAAAAAAGGGGGGGGGGGGAATATTATTTAATTTTTTTTTTATGTATATTATAAATTAAATTTTATATTCATATTAAATTTAAATTTAAATTATTTTTATAATTTGTTTTTAATAATTAATAAATATAATTACAAAATTAATTTTTTTTTAAAATTTATTTTATAATTTAAAGTATAAATAAAATTTTAAAAAATTATATAAAATTTAAATAATTTAATAATATATAAATTAGTATTTATAATAATTAATTAAATAAAAATTTATAATAGAAAATTATAATTTATTATTAATAAATAAAGTGCCAGCAATTGCGGTTTATACTTTAAATAAAAATAAATTTAAATAATTATATATAAATATAAAATATATAAGTAAATAAATATATTTAACTAATTTATTTTTTTATGGTGAAATATGAATAGATATTAAAAGTTAAATAATTTTATTTAAATTAATAATAAAATTAAAAAAATTTATATAATAAATTAGGATTAGATACCCTATTATTTAAATGAAAATAAAATATAATTAAATATTAAATGTTAATCTTTAAAAATAAAAAATTTGGCGGTATTTTATGATTTAGAGGAACTTGTTGATTAATTTGATAATCCACGAATAAATTACTTAATTTAATTTTTATATATTGTTGTTGAAAAATTATATTAAAAGATTAATAATTTAAAAATTTAATTATAATTATAATTCAAATCAAAATGTAGAATAGTTAAGATTTAAATGAGTTACATTTAATTTAATTAATTGAAATAAATTTTTAAAGTTTTATAAATATTGAATTTAATTGTAAAGTTAAAAAAATATTTAAATTGAATTTTAATTAAAATATGTACAAATTGCCCGTCATTTTCATTAATAAAAATTTATGGAAAAAGTCGTAACAAAGTAAATATATTGGAAAATGTATTTAGAATAAAAAAAAATTTTAGTTTAAATAAAAATTTTTCATTTACATTGAAAAGATTAATTAAAAATTATTAAAATTTTATTATAATTAATAAATAAATTATTAATAATAAATAAATATAAGAAAAAATATTATAAATTATTAAATAAAATTATATTAAAAAAAAAAAAAGTTTTAGTAAAAAATTTTAAAATAATTATTTTAATTTTAATGATAATGTAATGTAAATGAAAATAAAAAAATTTTTAAAAGTAATTTTAGTTAAATGTACCTTTTGTATCAGGGTTTATTAAAAAAAATTATTGATAAATAAATTTCTCGAAAGAAAAAGAGTTAAATAAATAAATAAAATTTAATATAAAAAAATTATTTTTAATATTTATTTAGAGAAGATACTTTAATCAATTTTTTTGATATTTAATTTTTTTTTTATATAAATTTAATTTAGATATAAATTTAAATATGTAAATTTTTATTAAAGTTTAAAATAATTTTTATTTACAATAAATATATTGATTTATATTAAAAATTTATGGGTTAATCTATAAATTAATTTTAAAATTTAAAAAATTTATTAATATTATTTATAAAAATTTTATAAAAATGGTTTTAAAATTTAAAATTTTTTGAAAAAATTTAATAATTTATTTATTTTAGCATAGTTTAATTATAATTTTAGAATTAAAATAAATTTAATAAATTAAAAAAATATTTTTATTAATTTAAATTAAAAATAATAACAAACAAATTAAATTAAAATTAATTGAAGGAAAGTTATTACTTAAAGAAAATCTAAATGAAATTTTAAAATATATAAAAATTATAATAATAATTAATGGGATAAGTGTATAGAATATTAAATATGAAAATCAGATTAGGGTTTTAAAATAAATTAAAATTAATATTTATCCGGTTAATCGAAGAAAACATTTGGTTAATTGAAGAAAATCTTAATAAAATTTTAAAATTTATTGAATAAATTATTTTAAAGGCGAAGATAAATGCAGATGTTAAAATTATAAAATATAGTAAAAAAATTGGAGGGTTAATAAGTGAAATTATGTATAAAGGAATAATTTTTTGAATTGTTAAAAAAATAAATAATGAATATCAATCTAAAAAAATAGCTACAGAAGGGATTCATGAATGAAATGGGGGGATCCCTAATTTAATTATAATAGAGATAAAAAAATTGATTATAATAAAATTTATTTGTATATATATAAAATTATTAATAATTAAAGTTAACATTATTATTAAGGAAGCTAAAGCTTGAATGAGATAATAAAAAAAATAATTTTTTTATTTTTTAATTTAATTGATAAAAAACAAATGAATAAAAAATTATTAATTTCCATAATAATACAAATTATTAATAAATCATATAAAAATAAAGAAATAAAAGAAAAATAAATTAAATAAGACATTAAAAAAAATTTTATCAATAAATTATGATGCATATAAATAATATTAATTTTTTAGTTGAATTAAACTTTGAATAAATGTTGAATATTAATATTATATTTTAATGTATTATGAAGCATAAAAATTTTTGAAATTTTTTGAGATAGTTTAAATCTATTAAATATAAAAAAATTAATTTAAATGAAAACATATATAAATTATGTATGATTTATTCTATCAAAATAATCCTTTTATCAGGCATATCATTAATAAATAAATTTTTAGTTATTAATAAAATTTAAATAGCAAAAATAATTAATTAAATAAGAGAAAGATAAAATTTCTATATTTAGGGTATGAACCTAAAAGCTTAGAGAATTAGCTTACTTACTTTAATTAAATAAATATAAATTAGTATAATATTTTTGAAAATTGACTATTAATCATTAGTTAAAATTAAATATGATAAGTAAATTTAATTTAAAAAAAAATTATAAGTAAATTTAAATAAATAATTTAAATTAAATTTGTATTAGTAAAAATAATAAAAGAATTTATTAAAATTAAAGTAGTTATAAAGATTAATTAATAAATTAAATAATAAAATATTATAAATAAAATTATTATAAAAATTGATTTTTTAAAAATAATTAGTTATTATAGAATTAAAAAAGTATAATTAGTTAAAATAAAATTCGGAGGGAGAGAGTAATTTTATTTAAATTTAATAATTGACTATTTTAATTATATGTATTTATAAAAAAAAAATATATTATTAAAATTAAAATTAAAAAACTTATCTATAAATAAAATAATTAATAATAATTAAAAATCTTATTTATATAAATTTAAGGAGAGTATTTTATAGAAAGTAAAAAAAATTAAAAATTTAAGTTTTTATTTATATATACATTAATATTATTTAATAATTATTATTTAATGTTAATAAAATATTTTAATTATTTTTATAAATATATAATTAATTATATATATTTAAAATATTTAATTAACATTAATTATTTAATATTAATTAATTAAAACTTATTAATCATTATTTTTAATTTAATATATTAAAATCCTAAAATATAGAAAAAAAAAATTATTTATTAATAAAATATTTTAATATATTTAAATAATTATTAATAATTAATAATAATGATAATAATATAAAAAAGGGGGGGGGGAATATTATTTAATTTTTTTTTTATGTATATTATAAATTAAATTTTATATTCATATTAAATTTAAATTTAAATTATTTTTATAATTTGTTTTTAATAATTAATAAATATAATTACAAAATTAATTTTTTTTTTAAATTTATTTTATAATTTAAAGTATAAATAAAATTTTAAAAAATTATATAAAATTTAAATAATTTAATAATATATAAATTAGTATTTATAATAATTAATTAAATAAAAATTTATAATAGAAAATTATAATTTATTATTAATAAATAAAGTGCCAGCAATTGCGGTTTATACTTTAAATAAAAATAAATTTAAATAATTATATATAAATATAAAATATATAAGTAAATAAATATATTTAACTAATTTATTTTTTTATGGTGAAATATGAATAGATATTAAAAGTTAAATAATTTTATTTAAATTAATAATAAAATTAAAAAAATTTATATAATAAATTAGGATTAGATACCCTATTATTTAAATGAAAATAAAATATAATTAAATATTAAATGTTAATCTTTAAAAATAAAAAATTTGGCGGTATTTTATGATTTAGAGGAACTTGTTGATTAATTTGATAATCCACGAATAGAATTACTTAATTTAATTTTTATATATTGTTGTTGAAAAATTATATTAAAAGATTAATAATTTAAAAATTTAATTATAATTATAATTCAAATCAAAATGTAGAATAGTTAAGATTTAAATGAGTTACATTTAATTTAATTAATTGAAATAAATTTTTAAAGTTTTATAAATATTGAATTTAATTGTAAAGTTAAAAAAATATTTAAATTGAATTTTAATTAAAATATGTACAAATTGCCCGTCATTTTCATTAATAAAAATTTATGGAAAAAGTCGTAACAAAGTAAATATATTGGAAAATGTATTTAGAATAAAAAAAAATTTTAGTTTAAATAAAAATTTTTCATTTACATTGAAAAGATTAATTAAAAATTATAAAAATTTTATTATAATTAATAAATAAATTATTAATAATAAATAAATATAAGAAAAAATATTATAAATTATTAAATAAAATTATATTAAAAAAAAAAAGTTTTAGTAAAAAATTTTAAAATAATTATTTTAATTTTAATGATAATGTAATGTAAATAAAAATAAAAAAATTTTTAAAAGTAATTTTAGTTAAATGTACCTTTTGTATCAGGGTTTATTAAAAAAAATTATTGATAAATAAATTTCTCGAAAGAAAAAGAGTTAAATAAATAAATAAAATTTAATATAAAAAAATTATTTTTAATATTTATTTAGAGAAGATACTTTAATCAATTTTTTTGATATCTAATTTTTTTTTTTATATAAATTTAATTTAGATATAAATTTAAATATGTAAATTTTTATTAAAGTTTAAAATAATTTTTATTTACAATAAATATATTGATTTATATTAAAAATTTATGGGATAATCTATAAATTAATTTAAAATTTTTAAAAAATTTATTAATATTATTTATAAAAATTTTATAAAAATGGTTTTAAAATTTAAAATTTTTTGAAAAAATTTAATAATTTATTTATTTTAGCATAGTTTAATTATAATTTTAAAATTAAAATAAATTTAATAAATTAAAAAAATATTTTTATTAATTTAAATTAAAAATAATAACAAACAAGTTAAATTAAAATTAATTGAAGGAAAGTTATTACTTAAAGAAAATCTAAATGAAATTTTAAAATATATAAAAATTATAATAATAATTAATGGGATAAGTGTATAGAATATTAAATATGAAAATCAGATTAGGGTTTTAAAATAAATTAAAATTAATATTTATCCGGTTAATCGAAGAAAACATTTGGTTAATTGAAGAAAATCTTAATAAAATTTTAAAATTTATTGAATTAATTATTTTAAAGGCGGAGATAAATGCAGATGTTAAAATTATAAAATATAGTAAAAAAATTGGAGGGTTAATAAGTGAAATTATGTATAAAGGAATAATTTTTTGAATTGTTAAAAAAATAAATAATGAATATCAATCTAAAAAAATAGCTACAGAAGGGATTCATGAATGAAATGGGGGAATCCCTAATTTAATTATAATAGAGATAAAAAAATTGATTATAATAAAATTTATTTGTATATATATAAAATTATTAATAATTAAAGTTAACATTATTATTAAGGAAGCTAAAGCTTGAATGAGATAATATAAAAAAATAATTTTTTTATTTTTTAATTTAATTGATAAAAAACAAATGAATAAAAAATTATTAATTTCTATAATAATAAAAATTATTAATAAATCGTATAAAAATAAAGAAATAAAAGAAAAATAAATTAAATAAGACATTAAAAAAAATTTTATCAATAAATTATGATGCATATAAATAAAATTAATTTTTTAGTTGTATTAAACTTTGAATAAATATTAAATATTAATATTATATTTTAATGTATTATAAAGCATAAAAATTTTTGAAATTTTTTGAGATAGTTTAAATCTATTAAATATAAAAAAATTAATTTAAATGAAAACATATATAAATTATGTATGATATATTCTATCAAAATAATCCTTTTATCAGGCATATCATTAAATAAATTTTTAGTTATTAATAAAATTTAAATAGCAAAAATAATTAATTAAATAAGAGAAAGATAAAATTTCTATATTTAGGGTATGAACCTAAAAGCTTAGAGAATTAGCTTACTTACTTTAATTAAATAAATATAAATTAGTATAAATATTTTTGAAAATTGACTATTAATCATTAGTTAAAATTAAATATGATAAGTAAATTTAATTTAAAAAAAGGTTATAAGTAAATTTAAATAAATAATTTAAATTAAATTTGTATTAGTAAAAATAATAAAAGAATTTATTAAAATTAAAGTAGTTATAAAGATTAATTAATAAATTAAATAATAAAATATTATAAATAAAATTATTATAAAAATTGATTTTTTAAAAATAATTAGTTATTATAGAATTAAAAAAGTATAATTAGTTAAAATAAAATTCAGAGGGAGAGAGTAATTTTATTTAAATTTAATAATTGACTATTTTAATTATATGTATTTATAAAAAAAAAATATATTATTAAAATTAAAATTAAAAAACTTATCTATAAATAAAATAATTAATAATAATTAAAAATCTTATTTATATAAATTTAAGGAGAGTATTTTATAGAAAGTAAAAAAAATTAAAAATTTAAGTTTTTATTTATATATACATTAATATTATTTAATAATTATTATTTAATGTTAATAAAATATTTTAATTATTTTTATAAATATATAATTAATTATATACATTTAAAATATTTAATTAACATTAATTATTTAATATTAATTAATTAAAACTTATTAATCATTATTTTTAATTTAAAATATTAAAAACCTAAAATATAGAAAAAAAAAATTATTTATTAATAAAATATTTTAATATATTTAAATAATTATTAATAATTAATAATAATGATAATAATATAAAAAAGGGGCGGGGAATATTATTTAATTTTTTTTTATGTATATTATAAATTAAATTTTATATTCATATTAAATTTAAATTTAAATTATTTTTATAATTTGTTTTTAATAATTAATAAATATAATTACAAAATTAATTTTTTTTTAAAATTTATTTTATAATTTAAAGTATAAATAAAATTTTAAAAAATTATATAAAATTTAAATAATTTAATAATATATAAATTAGTATTTATAATAATTAATTAAATAAAAATTTATAATAGAAAATTATAATTTATTATTAATAAATAAAGTGCCAGCAATTGCGGTTTATACTTTAAATAAAAATAAATTTAAATAATTATATATAAATATAAAATATATAAATAAATAAATATATTTAACTAATTTATTTTTTTATGGTGAAATATGAAAAGATATTAAAAGTTAAATAATTTTATTTAAATTAATAATAAAATTAAAAAAATTTATATAATAAATTAGGATTAGATACCCTATTATTTAAATGAAAATAAAATATAATTAAATATTAAATGTTAATCATTAAAAATAAAAAATTTGGCGGTATTTTATGATTTAGAGGAACTTGTTGATTAATTTGATAATCCACGAATAGAATTACTTAATTTAATTTTTATATATTGTTGTTGAAAAATTATATTAAAAGATTAATAATTTAAAAATTTAATTATAATTATAATTCAAATCAAAATGTAGAATAGTTAAGATTTAAATGAGTTACATTTAATTTAATTAATTGAAATAAATTTTTAAAGTTTTATAAATATTGAATTTAATTGTAAAGTTAAAAAAATATTTAAATTGAATTTTAATTAAAATATGTACAAATTGCCCGTCATTTTCATTAATAAAAATTTATGGAAAAAGTCGTAACAAAGTAAATATATTGGAAAATGTATTTAGAATAAAAAAAAATTTTAGTTTAAATAAAAATTTTTCATTTACATTGAAAAGATTAATTAAAAATTATTAAAATTTTATTATAATTAATAAATAAATTATTAATAATAAATAAATATAAGAAAAAATATTATAAATTATTAAATAAAATTATATTAAAAAAAAAAAAGTTTTAGTAAAAAATTTTAAAATAATTATTTTAATTTTAATGATAATGTAATGTAAATGAAAATAAAAAAATTTTTAAAAGTAATTTTAGTTAAATGTACCTTTTGTATCAGGGTTTATTAAAAAAAATTATTGATAAATAAATTTCTCGAAAGAAAAAGAGTTAAATAAATAAATAAAATTTAATATAAAAAAATTATTTTTAATATTTATTTAGAGAAGATACTTTAATCAATTTTTTTGATATCTAATTTTTTTTTTTATATAAATTTAATTTAGATATAAATTTAAATATGTAAATTTTTATTAAAGTTTAAAATAATTTTTATTTACAATAAATATATTGATTTATATTAAAAATTTATGGGATAATCTATAAATTAATTTTAAAATTTAAAAAATTTATTAATATTATTTATAAAAATTTTATAAAAATGGTTTTAAAATTTAAAATTTTTTGAAAAAATTTAATAATTTATTTATTTTAGCATAGTTTAATTATAATTTTAGAATTAAAATAAATTTAATAAATTAAAAAAATATTTTTATTAATTTAAATTAAAAATAATAACAAACAAATTAAATTAAAATTAATTGAAGGAAAGTTATTACTTAAAGAAAATCTAAATGAAATTTTAAAATATATAAAAATTATAATAATAATTAATGGGATAAGTGTATAGAATATTAAATATGAAAATCAGATTAGGGTTTTAAAATAAATTAAAATTAATATTTATCCGGTTAATCGAAGAAAACATTTGGTTAATTGAAGAAAATCTTAATAAAATTTTAAAATTTATTGAATTAATTATTTTAAAGGCGGAGATAAATGCAGATGTTAAAATTATAAAATATAGTAAAAAAATTGGAGGGTTAATAAGTGAAATTATGTATAAAGGAATAATTTTTTGAATTGTTAAAAAAATAAATAATGAATATCAATCTAAAAAAATAGCTACAGAAGGGATTCATGAATGAAATGGGGGAATCCCTAATTTAATTATAATAGAGATAAAAAAATTGATTATAATAAAATTTATTTGTATATATATAAAATTATTAATAATTAAAGTTAACATTATTATTAAGGAAGCTAAAGCTTGAATGAGATAATATAAAAAAATAATTTTTTTATTTTTTAATTTAATTGATAAAAAACAAATGAATAAAAAATTATTAATTTCTATAATAATACAAATTATTAATAAATCGTATAAAAATAAAGAAATAAAAGAAAAATAAATTAAATAAGACATTAAAAAAAATTTTATCAATAAATTATGATGCATATAAATAAAATTAATTTTTTAGTTGTATTAAACTTTGAATAAATATTAAATATTAATATTATATTTTAATGTATTATAAAGCATAAAAATTTTTGAAATTTTTTGAGATAGTTTAAATCTATTAAATATAAAAAAATTAATTTAAATGAAAACATATATAAATTATGTATGATATATTCTATCAAAATAATCCTTTTATCAGGCATATCATTAAATAAATTTTTAGTTATTAATAAAATTTAAATAGCAAAAATAATTAATTAAATAAGAGAAAGATAAAATTTCTATATTTAGGGTATGAACCTAAAAGCTTAGAGAATTAGCTTACTTACTTTAATTAAATAAATATAAATTAGTATAATATTTTTGAAAATTGACTATTAATCATTAGTTAAAATTAAATATGATAAGTAAATTTAATTTAAAAAAAGGTTATAAGTAAATTTAAATAAATAATTTAAATTAAATTTGTATTAGTAAAAATAATAAAAGAATTTATTAAAATTAAAGTAGTTATAAAGATTAATTAATAAATTAAATAATAAAATATTATAAATAAAATTATTATAAAAATTGATTTTTTAAAAATAATTAGTTATTATAGAATTAAAAAAGTATAATTAGTTAAAATAAAATTCAGAGGGAGAGAGTAATTTTATTTAAATTTAATAATTGACTATTTTAATTATATGTATTTATAAAAAAAAAATATATTATTAAAATTAAAATTAAAAAACTTATCTATAAATAAAATAATTAATAATAATTAAAAATCTTATTTATATAAATTTAAGGAGAGTATTTTATAGAAAGTAAAAAAAATTAAAAATTTAAGTTTTTATTTATATATACATTAATATTATTTAATAATTATTATTTAATGTTAATAAAATATTTTAATTATTTTTATAAATATATAATTAATTATATACATTTAAAATATTTAATTAACATTAATTATTTAATATTAATTAATTAAAACTTATTAATCATTATTTTTAATTTAAAATATTAAAAACCTAAAATATAGAAAAAAAAAATTATTTATTAATAAAATATTTTAATATATTTAAATAATTATTAATAATTAATAATAATGATAATAATATAAAAAAGGGGCGGGGAATATTATTTAATTTTTTTTTATGTATATTATAAATTAAATTTTATATTCATATTAAATTTAAATTTAAATTATTTTTATAATTTGTTTTTAATAATTAATAAATATAATTACAAAATTAATTTTTTTTTAAAATTTATTTTATAATTTAAAGTATAAATAAAATTTTAAAAAATTATATAAAATTTAAATAATTTAATAATATATAAATTAGTATTTATAATAATTAATTAAATAAAAATTTATAATAGAAAATTATAATTTATTATTAATAAATAAAGTGCCAGCAATTGCGGTTTATACTTTAAATAAAAATAAATTTAAATAATTATATATAAATATAAAATATATAAATAAATAAATATATTTAACTAATTTATTTTTTTATGGTGAAATATGAAAAGATATTAAAAGTTAAATAATTTTATTTAAATTAATAATAAAATTAAAAAAATTTATATAATAAATTAGGATTAGATACCCTATTATTTAAATGAAAATAAAATATAATTAAATATTAAATGTTAATCATTAAAAATAAAAAATTTGGCGGTATTTTATGATTTAGAGGAACTTGTTGATTAATTTGATAATCCACGAATAGAATTACTTAATTTAATTTTTATATATTGTTGTTGAAAAATTATATTAAAAGATTAATAATTTAAAAATTTAATTATAATTAAAATTCAAATCAAAATGTAGAATAGTTAAGATTTAAATGAGTTACATTTAATTTAATTAATTGAAATAAATTTTTAAAGTTTTATAAATATTGAATTTAATTGTAAAGTTAAAAAAATATTTAAATTGAATTTTAATTAAAATATGTACAAATTGCCCGTCATTTTCATTAATAAAAATTTATGGAAAAAGTCGTAACAAAGTAAATATATTGGAAAATGTATTTAGAATAAAAAAAAATTTTAGTTTAAATAAAAATTTTTCATTTACATTGAAAAGATTAATTAAAAATTATTAAAATTTTATTATAATTAATAAATAAATTATTAATAATAAATAAATATAAGAAAAAATATTATAAATTATTAAATAAAATTATATTAAAAAAAAAAAAAGTTTTAGTAAAAAATTTTAAAATAATTATTTTAATTTTAATGATAATGTAATGTAAATGAAAATAAAAAAATTTTTAAAAGTAATTTTAGTTAAATGTACCTTTTGTATCAGGGTTTATTAAAAAAAATTATTGATAAATAAATTTCTCGAAAGAAAAAGAGTTAAATAAATAAATAAAATTTAATATAAAAAAATTATTTTTAATATTTATTTAGAGAAGATACTTTAATCAATTTTTTTGATATCTAATTTTTTTTTTATATAAATTTAATTTAGATATAAATTTAAATATGTAAATTTTTATTAAAGTTTAAAATAATTTTTATTTACAATAAATATATTGATTTATATTAAAAATTTATGGGATAATCTATAAATTAATTTTAAAATTTAAAAAATTTATTAATATTATTTATAAAAATTTTATAAAAATGGTTTTAAAATTTAAAATTTTTTGAAAAAATTTAATAATTTATTTATTTTAGCATAGTTTAATTATAATTTTAGAATTAAAATAAATTTAATAAATTAAAAAAATATTTTTATTAATTTAAATTAAAAATAATAACAAACAAATTAAATTAAAATTAATTGAAGGAAAGTTATTACTTAAAGAAAATCTAAATGAAATTTTAAAATATATAAAAATTATAATAATAATTAATGGGATAAGTGTATAGAATATTAAATATGAAAATCAGATTAGGGTTTTAAAATAAATTAAAATTAATATTTATCCGGTTAATCGAAGAAAACATTTGGTTAATTGAAGAAAATCTTAATAAAATTTTAAAATTTATTGAATTAATTATTTTAAAGGCGGAGATAAATGCAGATGTTAAAATTATAAAATATAGTAAAAAAATTGGAGGGTTAATAAGTGAAATTATGTATAAAGGAATAATTTTTTGAATTGTTAAAAAAATAAATAATGAATATCAATCTAAAAAAATAGCTACAGAAGGGATTCATGAATGAAATGGGGGAATCCCTAATTTAATTATAATAGAGATAAAAAAATTGATTATAATAAAATTTATTTGTATATATATAAAATTATTAATAATTAAAGTTAACATTATTATTAAGGAAGCTAAAGCTTGAATGAGATAATATAAAAAAATAATTTTTTTATTTTTTAATTTAATTGATAAAAAACAAATGAATAAAAAATTATTAATTTCTATAATAATACAAATTATTAATAAATCGTATAAAAATAAAGAAATAAAAGAAAAATAAATTAAATAAGACATTAAAAAAAATTTTATCAATAAATTATGATGCATATAAATAAAATTAATTTTTTAGTTGTATTAAACTTTGAATAAATATTAAATATTAATATTATATTTTAATGTATTATAAAGCATAAAAATTTTTGAAATTTTTTGAGATAGTTTAAATCTATTAAATATAAAAAAATTAATTTAAATGAAAACATATATAAATTATGTATGATATATTCTATCAAAATAATCCTTTTATCAGGCATATCATTAAATAAATTTTTAGTTATTAATAAAATTTAAATAGCAAAAATAATTAATTAAATAAGAGAAAGATAAAATTTCTATATTTAGGGTATGAACCTAAAAGCTTAGAGAATTAGCTTACTTACTTTAATTAAATAAATATAAATTAGTATAATATTTTTGAAAATTGACTATTAATCATTAGTTAAAATTAAATATGATAAGTAAATTTAATTTAAAAAAAGGTTATAAGTAAATTTAAATAAATAATTTAAATTAAATTTGTATTAGTAAAAATAATAAAAGAATTTATTAAAATTAAAGTAGTTATAAAGATTAATTAATAAATTAAATAATAAAATATTATAAATAAAATTATTATAAAAATTGATTTTTTAAAAATAATTAGTTATTATAGAATTAAAAAAGTATAATTAGTTAAAATAAAATTCAGAGGGAGAGAGTAATTTTATTTAAATTTAATAATTGACTATTTTAATTATATGTATTTATAAAAAAAAAATATATTATTAAAATTAAAATTAAAAAACTTATCTATAAATAAAATAATTAATAATAATTAAAAATCTTATTTATATAAATTTAAGGAGAGTATTTTATAGAAAGTAAAAAAAATTAAAAATTTAAGTTTTTATTTATATATACATTAATATTATTTAATAATTATTATTTAATGTTAATAAAATATTTTAATTATTTTTATAAATATATAATTAATTATATACATTTAAAATATTTAATTAACATTAATTATTTAATATTAATTAATTAAAACTTATTAATCATTATTTTTAATTTAAAATATTAAAAACCTAAAATATAGAAAAAAAAAATTATTTATTAATAAAATATTTTAATATATTTAAATAATTATTAATAATTAATAATAATGATAATAATATAAAAAAGGGGCGGGGAATATTATTTAATTTTTTTTTATGTATATTATAAATTAAATTTTATATTCATATTAAATTTAAATTTAAATTATTTTTATAATTTGTTTTTAATAATTAATAAATATAATTACAAAATTAATTTTTTTTTAAAATTTATTTTATAATTTAAAGTATAAATAAAATTTTAAAAAATTATATAAAATTTAAATAATTTAATAATATATAAATTAGTATTTATAATAATTAATTAAATAAAAATTTATAATAGAAAATTATAATTTATTATTAATAAATAAAGTGCCAGCAATTGCGGTTTATACTTTAAATAAAAATAAATTTAAATAATTATATATAAATATAAAATATATAAATAAATAAATATATTTAACTAATTTATTTTTTTATGGTGAAATATGAAAAGATATTAAAAGTTAAATAATTTTATTTAAATTAATAATAAAATTAAAAAAATTTATATAATAAATTAGGATTAGATACCCTATTATTTAAATGAAAATAAAATATAATTAAATATTAAATGTTAATCATTAAAAATAAAAAATTTGGCGGTATTTTATGATTTAGAGGAACTTGTTGATTAATTTGATAATCCACGAATAGAATTACTTAATTTAATTTTTATATATTGTTGTTGAAAAATTATATTAAAAGATTAATAATTTAAAAATTTAATTATAATTATAATTCAAATCAAAATGTAGAATAGTTAAGATTTAAATGAGTTACATTTAATTTAATTAATTGAAATAAATTTTTAAAGTTTTATAAATATTGAATTTAATTGTAAAGTTAAAAAAATATTTAAATTGAATTTTAATTAAAATATGTACAAATTGCCCGTCATTTTCATTAATAAAAATTTATGGAAAAAGTCGTAACAAAGTAAATATATTGGAAAATGTATTTAGAATAAAAAAAAATTTTAGTTTAAATAAAAATTTTTCATTTACATTGAAAAGATTAATTAAAAATTATTAAAATTTTATTATAATTAATAAATAAATTATTAATAATAAATAAATATAAGAAAAAATATTATAAATTATTAAATAAAATTATATTAAAAAAAAAAAAAGTTTTAGTAAAAAATTTTAAAATAATTATTTTAATTTTAATGATAATGTAATGTAAATGAAAATAAAAAAATTTTTAAAAGTAATTTTAGTTAAATGTACCTTTTGTATCAGGGTTTATTAAAAAAAATTATTGATAAATAAATTTCTCGAAAGAAAAAGAGTTAAATAAATAAATAAAATTTAATATAAAAAAATTATTTTTAATATTTATTTAGAGAAGATACTTTAATCAATTTTTTTGATATCTAATTTTTTTTTTTATATAAATTTAATTTAGATATAAATTTAAATATGTAAATTTTTATTAAAGTTTAAAATAATTTTTATTTACAATAAATATATTGATTTATATTAAAAATTTATGGGATAATCTATAAATTAATTTTAAAATTTAAAAAATTTATTAATATTATTTATAAAAATTTTATAAAAATGGTTTTAAAATTTAAAATTTTTTGAAAAAATTTAATAATTTATTTATTTTAGCATAGTTTAATTATAATTTTAGAATTAAAATAAATTTAATAAATTAAAAAAATATTTTTATTAATTTAAATTAAAAATAATAACAAACAAATTAAATTAAAATTAATTGAAGGAAAGTTATTACTTAAAGAAAATCTAAATGAAATTTTAAAATATATAAAAATTATAATAATAATTAATGGGATAAGTGTATAGAATATTAAATATGAAAATCAGATTAGGGTTTTAAAATAAATTAAAATTAATATTTATCCGGTTAATCGAAGAAAACATTTGGTTAATTGAAGAAAATCTTAATAAAATTTTAAAATTTATTGAATTAATTATTTTAAAGGCGGAGATAAATGCAGATGTTAAAATTATAAAATATAGTAAAAAAATTGGAGGGTTAATAAGTGAAATTATGTATAAAGGAATAATTTTTTGAATTGTTAAAAAAATAAATAATGAATATCAATCTAAAAAAATAGCTACAGAAGGGATTCATGAATGAAATGGGGGGATCCCTAATTTAATTATAATAGAGATAAAAAAATTGATTATAATAAAATTTATTTGTATATATATAAAATTATTAATAATTAAAGTTAACATTATTATTAAGGAAGCTAAAGCTTGAATGAGATAATATAAAAAAATAATTTTTTTATTTTTTAATTTAATTGATAAAAAACAAATGAATAAAAAATTATTAATTTCCATAAAAATACAAATTATTAATAAATCATATAAAAATAAAGAAATAAAAGAAAAATAAATTAAATAAGACATTAAAAAAAATTTTATCAATAAATTATGATGCATATAAATAAAATTAATTTTTTAGTTGTATTAAACTTTGAATAAATATTAAATATTAATATTATATTTTAATGTATTATAAAGCATAAAAATTTTTGAAATTTTTTGAGATAGTTTAAATCTATTAAATATAAAAAAATTAATTTAAATGAAAACATATATAAATTATGTATGATATATTCTATCAAAATAATCCTTTTATCAGGCATATCATTAAATAAATTTTTAGTTATTAATAAAATTTAAATAGCAAAAATAATTAATTAAATAAGAGAAAGATAAAATTTCTATATTTAGGGTATGAACCTAAAAGCTTAGAGAATTAGCTTACTTACTTTAATTAAATAAATATAAATTAGTATAATATTTTTGAAAATTGACTATTAATCATTAGTTAAAATTAAATATGATAAGTAAATTTAATTTAAAAAAAGGTTATAAGTAAATTTAAATAAATAATTAATTTAAATTAAATTTGTATTAGTAAAAATAATAAAAGAATTTATTAAAATTAAAGTAGTTATAAAGATTAATTAATAAATTAAATAATAAAATATTATAAATAAAATTATTATAAAAATTGATTTTTTAAAAATAATTAGTTATTATAGAATTAAAAAAGTATAATTAGTTAAAATAAAATTCAGAGGGAGAGAGTAATTTTATTTAAATTTAATAATTGACTATTTTAATTATATGTATTTATAAAAAAAAAATATATTATTAAAATTAAAATTAAAAAACTTATCTATAAATAAAATAATTAATAATAATTAAAAATCTTATTTATATAAATTTAAGGAGAGTATTTTATAGAAAGTAAAAAAAATTAAAAATTTAAGTTTTTATTTATATATACATTAATATTATTTAATAATTATTATTTAATGTTAATAAAATATTTTAATTATTTTTATAAATATATAATTAATTATATACATTTAAAATATTTAATTAACATTAATTATTTAATATTAATTAATTAAAACTTATTAATCATTATTTTTAATTTAATATATTAAAATCCTAAAATATAGAAAAAAAAAATTATTTATTTATAAAATATTTTAATATATTTAAATAATTATTAATAATTAATAATAATGATAATAATATAAAAAAGGGGGGGGGGAATATTATTTAATTTTTTTTTTATGTATATTATAAATTAAATTTTATATTCATATTAAATTTAAATTTAAATTATTTTTATAATTTGTTTTTAATAATTAATAAATATAATTACAAAATTAATTTTTTTTTTAAATTTATTTTATAATTTAAAGTATAAATAAAATTTTAAAAAATTATATAAAATTTAAATAATTTAATAATATATAAATTAGTATTTATAATAATTAATTAAATAAAAATTTATAATAGAAAATTATAATTTATTATTAATAAATAAAGTGCCAGCAATTGCGGTTTATACTTTAAATAAAAATAAATTTAAATAATTATATATAAATATAAAATATATAAATAAATAAATATATTTAACTAATTTATTTTTTTATGGTGAAATATGAAAAGATATTAAAAGTTAAATAATTTTATTTAAATTAATAATAAAATTAAAAAAATTTATATAATAAATTAGGATTAGATACCCTATTATTTAAATGAAAATAAAATATAATTAAATATTAAATGTTAATCATTAAAAATAAAAAATTTGGCGGTATTTTATGATTTAGAGGAACTTGTTGATTAATTTGATAATCCACGAATAGAATTACTTAATTTAATTTTTATATATTGTTGTTGAAAAATTATATTAAAAGATTAATAATTTAAAAATTTAATTATAATTATAATTCAAATCAAAATGTAGAATAGTTAAGATTTAAATGAGTTACATTTAATTTAATTAATTGAAATAAATTTTTAAAGTTTTATAAATATTGAATTTAATTGTAAAGTTAAAAAAATATTTAAATTGAATTTTAATTAAAATATGTACAAATTGCCCGTCATTTTCATTAATAAAAATTTATGGAAAAAGTCGTAACAAAGTAAATATATTGGAAAATGTATTTAGAATAAAAAAAAATTTTAGTTTAAATAAAAATTTTTCATTTACATTGAAAAGATTAATTAAAAATTATTAAAATTTTATTATAATTAATAAATAAATTATTAATAATAAATAAATATAAGAAAAAATATTATAAATTATTAAATAAAATTATATTAAAAAAAAAAAAGTTTTAGTAAAAAATTTTAAAATAATTATTTTAATTTTAATGATAATGTAATGTAAATGAAAATAAAAAAATTTTTAAAAGTAATTTTAGTTAAATGTACCTTTTGTATCAGGGTTTATTAAAAAAAATTATTGATAAATAAATTTCTCGAAAGAAAAAGAGTTAAATAAATAAATAAAATTTAATATAAAAAAATTATTTTTAATATTTATTTAGAGAAGATACTTTAATCAATTTTTTTGATATCTAATTTTTTTTTTATATAAATTTAATTTAGATATAAATTTAAATATGTAAATTTTTATTAAAGTTTAAAATAATTTTTATTTACAATAAATATATTGATTTATATTAAAAATTTATGGGATAATCTATAAATTAATTTTAAAATTTAAAAAATTTATTAATATTATTTATAAAAATTTTATAAAAATGGTTTTAAAATTTAAAATTTTTTGAAAAAATTTAATAATTTATTTATTTTAGCATAGTTTAATTATAATTTTAAAATTAAAATAAATTTAATAAATTAAAAAAATATTTTTATTAATTTAAATTAAAAATAATAACAAACAAATTAAATTAAAATTAATTGAAGGAAAGTTATTACTTAAAGAAAATCTAAATGAAATTTTAAAATATATAAAAATTATAATAATAATTAATGGGATAAGTGTATAGAATATTAAATATGAAAATCAGATTAGGGTTTTAAAATAAATTAAAATTAATATTTATCCGGTTAATCGAAGAAAACATTTGGTTAATTGAAGAAAATCTTAATAAAATTTTAAAATTTATTGAATTAATTATTTTAAAGGCGGAGATAAATGCAGATGTTAAAATTATAAAATATAGTAAAAAAATTGGAGGGTTAATAAGTGAAATTATGTATAAAGGAATAATTTTTTGAATTGTTAAAAAAATAAATAATGAATATCAATCTAAAAAAATAGCTACAGAAGGGATTCATGAATGAAATGGGGGGATCCCTAATTTAATTATAATAGAGATAAAAAAATTGATTATAATAAAATTTATTTGTATATATATAAAATTATTAATAATTAAAGTTAACATTATTATTAAGGAAGCTAAAGCTTGAATGAGATAATATAAAAAAATAATTTTTTTATTTTTTAATTTAATTGATAAAAAACAAATGAATAAAAAATTATTAATTTCCATAATAATACAAATTATTAATAAATCGTATAAAAATAAAGAAATAAAAGAAAAATAAATTAAATAAGACATTAAAAAAAATTTTATGAATAAATTATGATGCATATAAATAAAATTAATTTTTTAGTTGTATTAAACTTTGAATAAATATTGAATATTAATATTATATTTTAATGTATTATGAAGCATAAAAATTTTTGTAATTTTTTGAGATAGTTTAAATCTATTAAATATAAAAAAATTAATTTAAATGAAAACATATATAAATTATGTATGATTTATTCCAGTGCTCGGAGTTAGTTGCCCTTTTCGGGCCGATTTCCGAGGCGACGCCTCCTATTCCCCCACTAGCGCTCGAGGCTCGACGGCTGCCGAATCGCTTCAGGCGCGTCCCTATAAGAAATGTGTTGGGATCCGTATGTTACGCACACAAATCGTTAGTTTTTTTTGCTAAATAATTTTTATTTTTATAAATAATTATAAATAAAATTATGTTAATAAATAATAAATATAATAATAAATAATATATACAATAAAAAATATATAATAATAAATTATAAGTAAAAATATTAAAAATATTATTAATGTTATGTAAAGCTATTATATATATTTATATATATACGTACACATATACATATACATATTCGCATGCATATTAATAATAGAATTTTTAATATCTTTATTAATAATTTATTTTATTTATTATATTTTTTTTATTATATATTATTATATTATTTGTTATTATTATATTTATTATTTGTTAATATACTTTTATTTATTATTTATAATTTATAAAAATAATTATTTAGCAAGAAAAATTTTAATGATTTGTGGCGTAACATACGGACCTCAATATATTTCTTATAGTTACACACCTGAAGTATAGCATTCGGCGGCTCGGCCGTCGAGCCTCAAGCGCTAGTGGGGGAATAGGAGGTGGCGCCTCGGAAATTGGCCCAAAAAGGGCAACTAACTCCGAGCACTGATTTATTCTATCAAAATAATCCTTTTATCAGGCATATCATTAAATAAATTTTTAGTTATTAATAAAATTTAAATAGCAAAAATAATTAATTAAATAAGAGAAAGATAAAATTTCTATATTTAGGGTATGAACCTAAAAGCTTAGAGAATTAGCTTACTTACTTTAATTAAATAAATATAAATTAGTATAATATTTTTGAAAATTGACTATTAATCATTAGTTAAAATTAAATATGATAAGTAAATTTAATTTAAAAAAAGGTTATAAGTAAATTTAAATAAATAATTTAAATTAAATTTGTATTAGTAAAAATAATAAAAGAATTTATTAAAATTAAAGTAGTTATAAAGATTAATTAATAAATTAAATAATAAAATATTATAAATAAAATTATTATAAAAATTGATTTTTTAAAAATAATTAGTTATTATAGAATTAAAAAAGTATAATTAGTTAAAATAAAATTCAGAGGGAGAGAGTAATTTTATTTAAATTTAATAATTGACTATTTTAATTATATGTATTTATAAAAAAAAAATATATTATTAAAATTAAAATTAAAAAACTTATCTATAAATAAAATAATTAATAATAATTAAAAATCTTATTTATATAAATTTAAGGAGAGTATTTTATAGAAAGTAAAAAAAATTAAAAATTTAAGTTTTTATTTATATATACATTAATATTATTTAATAATTATTATTTAATGTTAATAAAATATTTTAATTATTTTTATAAATATATAATTAATTATATACATTTAAAATATTTAATTAACATTAATTATTTAATATTAATTAATTAAAACTTATTAATCATTATTTTTAATTTAATATATTAAAATCCTAAAATATAGAAAAAAAAAATTATTTATTTATAAAATATTTTAATATATTTAAATAATTATTAATAATTAATAATAATGATAATAATATAAAAAAGGGGGGGGGGAATATTATTTAATTTTTTTTTTATGTATATTATAAATTAAATTCTATATTCATATTAAATTTAAATTTAAATTATTTTTATAATTTGTTTTTAATAATTAATAAATATAATTACAAAATTAATTTTTTTTTTAAATTTATTTTATAATTTAAAGTATAAATAAAATTTTAAAAAATTATATAAAATTTAAATAATTTAATAATATATAAATTAGTATTTATAATAATTAATTAAATAAAAATTTATAATAGAAAATTATAATTTATTATTAATAAATAAAGTGCCAGCAATTGCGGTTTATACTTTAAATAAAAATAAATTTAAATAATTATATATAAATATAAAATATATAAATAAATAAATATATTTAACTAATTTATTTTTTTATGGTGAAATATGAAAAGATATTAAAAGTTAAATAATTTTATTTAAATTAATAATAAAATTAAAAAAATTTATATAATAAATTAGGATTAGATACCCTATTATTTAAATGAAAATAAAATATAATTAAATATTAAATGTTAATCATTAAAAATAAAAAATTTGGCGGTATTTTATGATTTAGAGGAACTTGTTGATTAATTTGATAATCCACGAATAGAATTACTTAATTTAATTTTTATATATTGTTGTTGAAAAATTATATTAAAAGATTAATAATTTAAAAATTTAATTATAATTATAATTCAAATCAAAATGTAGAATAGTTAAGATTTAAATGAGTTACATTTAATTTAATTAATTGAAATAAATTTTTAAAGTTTTATAAATATTGAATTTAATTGTAAAGTTAAAAAAATATTTAAATTGAATTTTAATTAAAATATGTACAAATTGCCCGTCATTTTCATTAATAAAAATTTATGGAAAAAGTCGTAACAAAGTAAATATATTGGAAAATGTATTTAGAATAAAAAAAAATTTTAGTTTAAATAAAAATTTTTCATTTACATTGAAAAGATTAATTAAAAATTATTAAAATTTTATTATAATTAATAAATAAATTATTAATAATAAATAAATATAAGAAAAAATATTATAAATTATTAAATAAAATTATATTAAAAAAAAAAAAGTTTTAGTAAAAAATTTTAAAATAATTATTTTAATTTTAATGATAATGTAATGTAAATGAAAATAAAAAAATTTTTAAAAGTAATTTTAGTTAAATGTACCTTTTGTATCAGGGTTTATTAAAAAAAATTATTGATAAATAAATTTCTCGAAAGAAAATGAGTTAAATAAATAAATAAAATTTAATATAAAAAAATTATTTTTAATATTTATTTAGAGAAGATACTTTAATCAATTTTTTTGATATCTAATTTTTTTTTTTATATAAATTTAATTTAGATATAAATTTAAATATGTAAATTTTTATTAAAGTTTAAAATAATTTTTATTTACAATAAATATATTGATTTATATTAAAAATTTATGGGATAATCTATAAATTAATTTTAAAATTTAAAAAATTTATTAATATTATTTATAAAAATTTTATAAAAATGGTTTTAAAATTTAAAATTTTTTGAAAAAATTTAATAATTTATTTATTTTAGCATAGTTTAATTATAATTTTAAAATTAAAATAAATTTAATAAATTAAAAAAATATTTTTATTAATTTAAATTAAAAATAATAACAAACAAATTAAATTAAAATTAATTGAAGGAAAGTTATTACTTAAAGAAAATCTAAATGAAATTTTAAAATATATAAAAATTATAATAATAATTAATGGGATAAGTGTATAGAATATTAAATATGAAAATCAGATTAGGGTTTTAAAATAAATTAAAATTAATATTTATCCGGTTAATCGAAGAAAACATTTGGTTAATTGAAGAAAATCTTAATAAAATTTTAAAATTTATTGAATTAATTATTTTAAAGGCGGAGATAAATGCAGATGTTAAAATTATAAAATATAGTAAAAAAATTGGAGGGTTAATAAGTGAAATTATGTATAAAGGAATAATTTTTTGAATTGTTAAAAAAATAAATAATGAATATCAATCTAAAAAAATAGCTACAGAAGGGATTCATGAATGAAATGGGGGGATCCCTAATTTAATTATAATAGAGATAAAAAAATTGATTATAATAAAATTTATTTGTATATATATAAAATTATTAATAATTAAAGTTAACATTATTATTAAGGAAGCTAAAGCTTGAATGAGATAATATAAAAAAATAATTTTTTTATTTTTTAATTTAATTGATAAAAAACAAATGAATAAAAAATTATTAATTTCCATAATAATACAAATTATTAATAAATCGTATAAAAATAAAGAAATAAAAGAAAAATAAATTAAATAAGACATTAAAAAAAATTTTATGAATAAATTATGATGCATATAAATAAAATTAATTTTTTAGTTGTATTAAACTTTGAATAAATATTGAATATTAATATTATATTTTAATGTATTATGAAGCATAAAAATTTTTGTAATTTTTTGAGATAGTTTAAATCTATTAAATATAAAAAAATTAATTTAAATGAAAACATATATAAATTATGTATGATTTATTCCAGTGCTCGGAGTTAGTTGCCCTTTTCGGGCCGATTTCCGAGGCGACGCCTCCTATTCCCCCACTAGCGCTCGAGGCTCGACGGCTGCCGAATCGCTTCAGGCGCGTCCCTATAAGAAATGTGTTGGGATCCGTATGTTACGCACACAAATCGTTAGTTTTTTTTGCTAAATAATTTTTATTTTTATAAATAATTATAAATAAAATTATGTTAATAAATAATAAATATAATAATAAATAATATATACAATAAAAAATATATAATAATAAATTATAAGTAAAAATATTAAAAATATTATTAATGTTATGTAAAGCTATTATATATATTTATATATATACGTACACATATACATATACATATTCGCATGCATATTAATAATAGAATTTTTAATATCTTTATTAATAATTTATTTTATTTATTATATTTTTTTTATTATATATTATTATATTATTTGTTATTATTATATTTATTATTTGTTAATATACTTTTATTTATTATTTATAATTTATAAAAATAATTATTTAGCAAGAAAAATTTTAATGATTTGTGGCGTAACATACGGACCTCAATATATTTCTTATAGTTACACACCTGAAGTATAGCATTCGGCGGCTCGGCCGTCGAGCCTCAAGCGCTAGTGGGGGAATAGGAGGTGGCGCCTCGGAAATTGGCCCAAAAAGGGCAACTAACTCCGAGCACTGATTTATTCTATCAAAATAATCCTTTTATCAGGCATATCATTAAATAAATTTTTAGTTATTAATAAAATTTAAATAGCAAAAATAATTAATTAAATAAGAGAAAGATAAAATTTCTATATTTAGGGTATGAACCTAAAAGCTTAGAGAATTAGCTTACTTACTTTAATTAAATAAATATAAATTAGTATAATATTTTTGAAAATTGACTATTAATCATTAGTTAAAATTAAATATGATAAGTAAATTTAATTTAAAAAAAGGTTATAAGTAAATTTAAATAAATAATTTAAATTAAATTTGTATTAGTAAAAATAATAAAAGAATTTATTAAAATTAAAGTAGTTATAAAGATTAATTAATAAATTAAATAATAAAATATTATAAATAAAATTATTATAAAAATTGATTTTTTAAAAATAATTAGTTATTATAGAATTAAAAAAGTATAATTAGTTAAAATAAAATTCAGAGGGAGAGAGTAATTTTATTTAAATTTAATAATTGACTATTTTAATTATATGTATTTATAAAAAAAAAATATATTATTAAAATTAAAATTAAAAAACTTATCTATAAATAAAATAATTAATAATAATTAAAAATCTTATTTATATAAATTTAAGGAGAGTATTTTATAGAAAGTAAAAAAAATTAAAAATTTAAGTTTTTATTTATATATACATTAATATTATTTAATAATTATTATTTAATGTTAATAAAATATTTTAATTATTTTTATAAATATATAATTAATTATATACATTTAAAATATTTAATTAACATTAATTATTTAATATTAATTAATTAAAACTTATTAATCATTATTTTTAATTTAATATATTAAAATCCTAAAATATAGAAAAAAAAAATTATTTATTTATAAAATATTTTAATATATTTAAATAATTATTAATAATTAATAATAATGATAATAATATAAAAAAGGGGGGGGGGAATATTATTTAATTTTTTTTTTTATGTATATTATAAATTAAATTTTATATTCATATTAAATTTAAATTTAAATTATTTTTATAATTTGTTTTTAATAATTAATAAATATAATTACAAAATTAATTTTTTTTTTAAATTTATTTTATAATTTAAAGTATAAATAAAATTTTAAAAAATTATATAAAATTTAAATAATTTAATAATATATAAATTAGTATTTATAATAATTAATTAAATAAAAATTTATAATAGAAAATTATAATTTATTATTAATAAATAAAGTGCCAGCAATTGCGGTTTATACTTTAAATAAAAATAAATTTAAATAATTATATATAAATATAAAATATATAAATAAATAAATATATTTAACTAATTTATTTTTTTATGGTGAAATATGAAAAGATATTAAAAGTTAAATAATTTTATTTAAATTAATAATAAAATTAAAAAAATTTATATAATAAATTAGGATTAGATACCCTATTATTTAAATGAAAATAAAATATAATTAAATATTAAATGTTAATCATTAAAAATAAAAAATTTGGCGGTATTTTATGATTTAGAGGAACTTGTTGATTAATTTGATAATCCACGAATAGAATTACTTAATTTAATTTTTATATATTGTTGTTGAAAAATTATATTAAAAGATTAATAATTTAAAAATTTAATTATAATTATAATTCAAATCAAAATGTAGAATAGTTAAGATTTAAATGAGTTACATTTAATTTAATTAATTGAAATAAATTTTTAAAGTTTTATAAATATTGAATTTAATTGTAAAGTTAAAAAAATATTTAAATTGAATTTTAATTAAAATATGTACAAATTGCCCGTCATTTTCATTAATAAAAATTTATGGAAAAAGTCGTAACAAAGTAAATATATTGGAAAATGTATTTAGAATAAAAAAAAATTTTAGTTTAAATAAAAATTTTTCATTTACATTGAAAAGATTAATTAAAAATTATTAAAATTTTATTATAATTAATAAATAAATTATTAATAATAAATAAATATAAGAAAAAATATTATAAATTATTAAATAAAATTATATTAAAAAAAAAAAAAGTTTTAGTAAAAAATTTTAAAATAATTATTTTAATTTTAATGATAATGTAATGTAAATGAAAATAAAAAAATTTTTAAAAGTAATTTTAGTTAAATGTACCTTTTGTATCAGGGTTTATTAAAAAAAATTATTGATAAATAAATTTCTCGAAAGAAAAAGAGTTAAATAAATAAATAAAATTTAATATAAAAAAATTATTTTTAATATTTATTTAGAGAAGATACTTTAATCAATTTTTTTGATATCTAATTTTTTTTTTATATAAATTTAATTTAGATATAAATTTAAATATGTAAATTTTTATTAAAGTTTAAAATAATTTTTATTTACAATAAATATATTGATTTATATTAAAAATTTATGGGATAATCTATAAATTAATTTTAAAATTTAAAAAATTTATTAATATTATTTATAAAAATTTTATAAAAATGGTTTTAAAATTTAAAATTTTTTGAAAAAATTTAATAATTTATTTATTTTAGCATAGTTTAATTATAATTTTAAAATTAAAATAAATTTAATAAATTAAAAAAATATTTTTATTAATTTAAATTAAAAATAATAACAAACAAATTAAATTAAAATTAATTGAAGGAAAGTTATTACTTAAAGAAAATCTAAATGAAATTTTAAAATATATAAAAATTATAATAATAATTAATGGGATAAGTGTATAGAATATTAAATATGAAAATCAGATTAGGGTTTTAAAATAAATTAAAATTAATATTTATCCGGTTAATCGAAGAAAACATTTGGTTAATTGAAGAAAATCTTAATAAAATTTTAAAATTTATTGAATTAATTATTTTAAAGGCGGAGATAAATGCAGATGTTAAAATTATAAAATATAGTAAAAAAATTGGAGGGTTAATAAGTGAAATTATGTATAAAGGAATAATTTTTTGAATTGTTAAAAAAATAAATAATGAATATCAATCTAAAAAAATAGCTACAGAAGGGATTCATGAATAAAATGGGGGGATCCCTAATTTAATTATAATAGAGATAAAAAAATTGATTATAATAAAATTTATTTGTATATATATAAAATTATTAATAATTAAAGTTAACATTATTATTAAGGAAGCTAAAGCTTGAATGAGATAATATAAAAAAATAATTTTTTTATTTTTTAATTTAATTGATAAAAAACAAATGAATAAAAAATTATTAATTTCCATAATAATACAAATTATTAATAAATCGTATAAAAATAAAGAAATAAAAGAAAAATAAATTAAATAAGACATTAAAAAAAATTTTATGAATAAATTATGATGCATATAAATAAAATTAATTTTTTAGTTGTATTAAACTTTGAATAAATATTGAATATTAATATTATATTTTAATGTATTATGAAGCATAAAAATTTTTGTAATTTTTTGAGATAGTTTAAATCTATTAAATATAAAAAAATTAATTTAAATGAAAACATATATAAATTATGTATGATTTATTCCAGTGCTCGGAGTTAGTTGCCCTTTTCGGGCCGATTTCCGAGGCGACGCCTCCTATTCCCCCACTAGCGCTCGAGGCTCGACGGCTGCCGAATCGCTTCAGGCGCGTCCCTATAAGAAATGTGTTGGGATCCGTATGTTACGCACACAAATCGTTAGTTTTTTTTGCTAAATAATTTTTATTTTTATAAATAATTATAAATAAAATTATGTTAATAAATAATAAATATAATAATAAATAATATATACAATAAAAAATATATAATAATAAATTATAAGTAAAAATATTAAAAATATTATTAATGTTATGTAAAGCTATTATATATATTTATATATATACGTACACATATACATATACATATTCGCATGCATATTAATAATAGAATTTTTAATATCTTTATTAATAATTTATTTTATTTATTATATTTTTTTTATTATATATTATTATATTATTTGTTATTATTATATTTATTATTTGTTAATATACTTTTATTTATTATTTATAATTTATAAAAATAATTATTTAGCAAGAAAAATTTTAATGATTTGTGGCGTAACATACGGACCTCAATATATTTCTTATAGTTACACACCTGAAGTATAGCATTCGGCGGCTCGGCCGTCGAGCCTCAAGCGCTAGTGGGGGAATAGGAGGTGGCGCCTCGGAAATTGGCCCAAAAAGGGCAACTAACTCCGAGCACTGATTTATTCTATCAAAATAATCCTTTTATCAGGCATATCATTAAATAAATTTTTAGTTATTAATAAAATTTAAATAGCAAAAATAATTAATTAAATAAGAGAAAGATAAAATTTCTATATTTAGGGTATGAACCTAAAAGCTTAGAGAATTAGCTTACTTACTTTAATTAAATAAATATAAATTAGTATAATATTTTTGAAAATTGACTATTAATCATTAGTTAAAATTAAATATGATAAGTAAATTTAATTTAAAAAAAGGTTATAAGTAAATTTAAATAAATAATTTAAATTAAATTTGTATTAGTAAAAATAATAAAAGAATTTATTAAAATTAAAGTAGTTATAAAGATTAATTAATAAATTAAATAATAAAATATTATAAATAAAATTATTATAAAAATTGATTTTTTAAAAATAATTAGTTATTATAGAATTAAAAAAGTATAATTAGTTAAAATAAAATTCAGAGGGAGAGAGTAATTTTATTTAAATTTAATAATTGACTATTTTAATTATATGTATTTATAAAAAAAAAATATATTATTAAAATTAAAATTAAAAAACTTATCTATAAATAAAATAATTAATAATAATTAAAAATCTTATTTATATAAATTTAAGGAGAGTATTTTATAGAAAGTAAAAAAAATTAAAAATTTAAGTTTTTATTTATATATACATTAATATTATTTAATAATTATTATTTAATGTTAATAAAATATTTTAATTATTTTTATAAATATATAATTAATTATATACATTTAAAATATTTAATTAACATTAATTATTTAATATTAATTAATTAAAACTTATTAATCATTATTTTTAATTTAATATATTAAAATCCTAAAATATAGAAAAAAAAAATTATTTATTTATAAAATATTTTAATATATTTAAATAATTATTAATAATTAATAATAATGATAATAATATAAAAAAGGGGGGGGGAATATTATTTAATTTTTTTTTTATGTATATTATAAATTAAATTTTATATTCATATTAAATTTAAATTTAAATTATTTTTATAATTTGTTTTTAATAATTAATAAATATAATTACAAAATTAATTTTTTTTTTAAATTTATTTTATAATTTAAAGTATAAATAAAATTTTAAAAAATTATATAAAATTTAAATAATTTAATAATATATAAATTAGTATTTATAATAATTAATTAAATAAAAATTTATAATAGAAAATTATAATTTATTATTAATAAATAAAGTGCCAGCAATTGCGGTTTATACTTTAAATAAAAATAAATTTAAATAATTATATATAAATATAAAATATATAAATAAATAAATATATTTAACTAATTTATTTTTTTATGGTGAAATATGAAAAGATATTAAAAGTTAAATAATTTTATTTAAATTAATAATAAAATTAAAAAAATTTATATAATAAATTAGGATTAGATACCCTATTATTTAAATGAAAATAAAATATAATTAAATATTAAATGTTAATCATTAAAAATAAAAAATTTGGCGGTATTTTATGATTTAGAGGAACTTGTTGATTAATTTGATAATCCACGAATAGAATTACTTAATTTAATTTTTATATATTGTTGTTGAAAAATTATATTAAAAGATTAATAATTTAAAAATTTAATTATAATTATAATTCAAATCAAAATGTAGAATAGTTAAGATTTAAATGAGTTACATTTAATTTAATTAATTGAAATAAATTTTTAAAGTTTTATAAATATTGAATTTAATTGTAAAGTTAAAAAAATATTTAAATTGAATTTTAATTAAAATATGTACAAATTGCCCGTCATTTTCATTAATAAAAATTTATGGAAAAAGTCGTAACAAAGTAAATATATTGGAAAATGTATTTAGAATAAAAAAAAATTTTAGTTTAAATAAAAATTTTTCATTTACATTGAAAAGATTAATTAAAAATTATTAAAATTTTATTATAATTAATAAATAAATTATTAATAATAAATAAATATAAGAAAAAATATTATAAATTATTAAATAAAATTATATTAAAAAAAAAAAAAGTTTTAGTAAAAAATTTTAAAATAATTATTTTAATTTTAATGATAATGTAATGTAAATGAAAATAAAAAAATTTTTAAAAGTAATTTTAGTTAAATGTACCTTTTGTATCAGGGTTTATTAAAAAAAATTATTGATAAATAAATTTCTCGAAAGAAAATGAGTTAAATAAATAAATAAAATTTAATATAAAAAAATTATTTTTAATATTTATTTAGAGAAGATACTTTAATCAATTTTTTTGATATCTAATTTTTTTTTTTATATAAATTTAATTTAGATATAAATTTAAATATGTAAATTTTTATTAAAGTTTAAAATAATTTTTATTTACAATAAATATATTGATTTATATTAAAAATTTATGGGATAATCTATAAATTAATTTTAAAATTTAAAAAATTTATTAATATTATTTATAAAAATTTTATAAAAATGGTTTTAAAATTTAAAATTTTTTGAAAAAATTTAATAATTTATTTATTTTAGCATAGTTTAATTATAATTTTAAAATTAAAATAAATTTAATAAATTAAAAAAATATTTTTATTAATTTAAATTAAAAATAATAACAAACAAATTAAATTAAAATTAATTGAAGGAAAGTTATTACTTAAAGAAAATCTAAATGAAATTTTAAAATATATAAAAATTATAATAATAATTAATGGGATAAGTGTATAGAATATTAAATATGAAAATCAGATTAGGGTTTTAAAATAAATTAAAATTAATATTTATCCGGTTAATCGAAGAAAACATTTGGTTAATTGAAGAAAATCTTAATAAAATTTTAAAATTTATTGAATTAATTATTTTAAAGGCGGAGATAAATGCAGATGTTAAAATTATAAAATATAGTAAAAAAATTGGAGGGTTAATAAGTGAAATTATGTATAAAGGAATAATTTTTTGAATTGTTAAAAAAATAAATAATGAATATCAATCTAAAAAAATAGCTACAGAAGGGATTCATGAATGAAATGGGGGGATCCCTAATTTAATTATAATAGAGATAAAAAAATTGATTATAATAAAATTTATTTGTATATATATAAAATTATTAATAATTAAAGTTAACATTATTATTAAGGAAGCTAAAGCTTGAATGAGATAATATAAAAAAATAATTTTTTTATTTTTTAATTTAATTGATAAAAAACAAATGAATAAAAAATTATTAATTTCCATAATAATACAAATTATTAATAAATCGTATAAAAATAAAGAAATAAAAGAAAAATAAATTAAATAAGACATTAAAAAAAATTTTATGAATAAATTATGATGCATATAAATAAAATTAATTTTTTAGTTGTATTAAACTTTGAATAAATATTGAATATTAATATTATATTTTAATGTATTATGAAGCATAAAAATTTTTGTAATTTTTTGAGATAGTTTAAATCTATTAAATATAAAAAAATTAATTTAAATGAAAACATATATAAATTATGTATGATTTATTCCAGTGCTCGGAGTTAGTTGCCCTTTTCGGGCCGATTTCCGAGGCGACGCCTCCTATTCCCCCACTAGCGCTCGAGGCTCGACGGCTGCCGAATCGCTTCAGGCGCGTCCCTATAAGAAATGTGTTGGGATCCGTATGTTACGCACACAAATCGTTAGTTTTTTTTGCTAAATAATTTTTATTTTTATAAATAATTATAAATAAAATTATGTTAATAAATAATAAATATAATAATAAATAATATATACAATAAAAAATATATAATAATAAATTATAAGTAAAAATATTAAAAATATTATTAATGTTATGTAAAGCTATTATATATATTTATATATATACGTACACATATACATATACATATTCGCATGCATATTAATAATAGAATTTTTAATATCTTTATTAATAATTTATTTTATTTATTATATTTTTTTTATTATATATTATTATATTATTTGTTATTATTATATTTATTATTTGTTAATATACTTTTATTTATTATTTATAATTTATAAAAATAATTATTTAGCAAGAAAAATTTTAATGATTTGTGGCGTAACATACGGACCTCAATATATTTCTTATAGTTACACACCTGAAGTATAGCATTCGGCGGCTCGGCCGTCGAGCCTCAAGCGCTAGTGGGGGAATAGGAGGTGGCGCCTCGGAAATTGGCCCAAAAAGGGCAACTAACTCCGAGCACTGATTTATTCTATCAAAATAATCCTTTTATCAGGCATATCATTAAATAAATTTTTAGTTATTAATAAAATTTAAATAGCAAAAATAATTAATTAAATAAGAGAAAGATAAAATTTCTATATTTAGGGTATGAACCTAAAAGCTTAGAGAATTAGCTTACTTACTTTAATTAAATAAATATAAATTAGTATAATATTTTTGAAAATTGACTATTAATCATTAGTTAAAATTAAATATGATAAGTAAATTTAATTTAAAAAAAGGTTATAAGTAAATTTAAATAAATAATTTAAATTAAATTTGTATTAGTAAAAATAATAAAAGAATTTATTAAAATTAAAGTAGTTATAAAGATTAATTAATAAATTAAATAATAAAATATTATAAATAAAATTATTATAAAAATTGATTTTTTAAAAATAATTAGTTATTATAGAATTAAAAAAGTATAATTAGTTAAAATAAAATTCAGAGGGAGAGAGTAATTTTATTTAAATTTAATAATTGACTATTTTAATTATATGTATTTATAAAAAAAAAATATATTATTAAAATTAAAATTAAAAAACTTATCTATAAATAAAATAATTAATAATAATTAAAAATCTTATTTATATAAATTTAAGGAGAGTATTTTATAGAAAGTAAAAAAAATTAAAAATTTAAGTTTTTATTTATATATACATTAATATTATTTAATAATTATTATTTAATGTTAATAAAATATTTTAATTATTTTTATAAATATATAATTAATTATATACATTTAAAATATTTAATTAACATTAATTATTTAATATTAATTAATTAAAACTTATTAATCATTATTTTTAATTTAATATATTAAAATCCTAAAATATAGAAAAAAAAAATTATTTATTTATAAAATATTTTAATATATTTAAATAATTATTAATAATTAATAATAATGATAATAATATAAAAAAGGGGGGGGGGAATATTATTTAATTTTTTTTTTATGTATATTATAAATTAAATTTTATATTCATATTAAATTTAAATTTAAATTATTTTTATAATTTGTTTTTAATAATTAATAAATATAATTACAAAATTAATTTTTTTTTTAAATTTATTTTATAATTTAAAGTATAAATAAAATTTTAAAAAATTATATAAAATTTAAATAATTTAATAATATATAAATTAGTATTTATAATAATTAATTAAATAAAAATTTATAATAGAAAATTATAATTTATTATTAATAAATAAAGTGCCAGCAATTGCGGTTTATACTTTAAATAAAAATAAATTTAAATAATTATATATAAATATAAAATATATAAATAAATAAATATATTTAACTAATTTATTTTTTTATGGTGAAATATGAAAAGATATTAAAAGTTAAATAATTTTATTTAAATTAATAATAAAATTAAAAAAATTTATATAATAAATTAGGATTAGATACCCTATTATTTAAATGAAAATAAAATATAATTAAATATTAAATGTTAATCATTAAAAATAAAAAATTTGGCGGTATTTTATGATTTAGAGGAACTTGTTGATTAATTTGATAATCCACGAATAGAATTACTTAATTTAATTTTTATATATTGTTGTTGAAAAATTATATTAAAAGATTAATAATTTAAAAATTTAATTATAATTATAATTCAAATCAAAATGTAGAATAGTTAAGATTTAAATGAGTTACATTTAATTTAATTAATTGAAATAAATTTTTAAAGTTTTATAAATATTGAATTTAATTGTAAAGTTAAAAAAATATTTAAATTGAATTTTAATTAAAATATGTACAAATTGCCCGTCATTTTCATTAATAAAAATTTATGGAAAAAGTCGTAACAAAGTAAATATATTGGAAAATGTATTTAGAATAAAAAAAAATTTTAGTTTAAATAAAAATTTTTCATTTACATTGAAAAGATTAATTAAAAATTATTAAAATTTTATTATAATTAATAAATAAATTATTAATAATAAATAAATATAAGAAAAAATATTATAAATTATTAAATAAAATTATATTAAAAAAAAAAAAGTTTTAGTAAAAAATTTTAAAATAATTATTTTAATTTTAATGATAATGTAATGTAAATGAAAATAAAAAAATTTTTAAAAGTAATTTTAGTTAAATGTACCTTTTGTATCAGGGTTTATTAAAAAAAATTATTGATAAATAAATTTCTCGAAAGAAAAAGAGTTAAATAAATAAATAAAATTTAATATAAAAAAATTATTTTTAATATTTATTTAGAGAAGATACTTTAATCAATTTTTTTGATATCTAATTTTTTTTTTTATATAAATTTAATTTAGATATAAATTTAAATATGT
This sequence comes from Anoplolepis gracilipes, assembly GCF_047496725.1. Classification (NCBI taxonomy): domain Eukaryota; kingdom Metazoa; phylum Arthropoda; class Insecta; order Hymenoptera; family Formicidae; genus Anoplolepis; species Anoplolepis gracilipes. The sequence goes on from NC_132982.1 coordinate 84,587, forward strand.
AAATTTTTATTAAAGTTTAAAATAATTTTTATTTACAATAAATATATTGATTTATATTAAAAATTTATGGGATAATCTATAAATTAATTTTAAAATTTAAAAAATTTATTAATATTATTTATAAAAATTTTATAAAAATGGTTTTAAAATTTAAAATTTTTTGAAAAAATTTAATAATTTATTTATTTTAGCATAGTTTAATTATAATTTTAAAATTAAAATAAATTTAATAAATTAAAAAAATATTTTTATTAATTTAAATTAAAAATAATAACAAACAAATTAAATTAAAATTAATTGAAGGAAAGTTATTACTTAAAGAAAATCTAAATGAAATTTTAAAATATATAAAAATTATAATAATAATTAATGGGATAAGTGTATAGAATATTAAATATGAAAATCAGATTAGGGTTTTAAAATAAATTAAAATTAATATTTATCCGGTTAATCGAAGAAAACATTTGGTTAATTGAAGAAAATCTTAATAAAATTTTAAAATTTATTGAATTAATTATTTTAAAGGCGGAGATAAATGCAGATGTTAAAATTATAAAATATAGTAAAAAAATTGGAGGGTTAATAAGTGAAATTATGTATAAAGGAATAATTTTTTGAATTGTTAAAAAAATAAATAATGAATATCAATCTAAAAAAATAGCTACAGAAGGGATTCATGAATGAAATGGGGGGATCCCTAATTTAATTATAATAGAGATAAAAAAATTGATTATAATAAAATTTATTTGTATATATATAAAATTATTAATAATTAAAGTTAACATTATTATTAAGGAAGCTAAAGCTTGAATGAGATAATATAAAAAAATAATTTTTTTATTTTTTAATTTAATTGATAAAAAACAAATGAATAAAAAATTATTAATTTCCATAATAATACAAATTATTAATAAATCGTATAAAAATAAAGAAATAAAAGAAAAATAAATTAAATAAGACATTAAAAAAAATTTTATGAATAAATTATGATGCATATAAATAAAATTAATTTTTTAGTTGTATTAAACTTTGAATAAATATTGAATATTAATATTATATTTTAATGTATTATGAAGCATAAAAATTTTTGTAATTTTTTGAGATAGTTTAAATCTATTAAATATAAAAAAATTAATTTAAATGAAAACATATATAAATTATGTATGATTTATTCCAGTGCTCGGAGTTAGTTGCCCTTTTCGGGCCGATTTCCGAGGCGACGCCTCCTATTCCCCCACTAGCGCTCGAGGCTCGACGGCTGCCGAATCGCTTCAGGCGCGTCCCTATAAGAAATGTGTTGGGATCCGTATGTTACGCACACAAATCGTTAGTTTTTTTTGCTAAATAATTTTTATTTTTATAAATAATTATAAATAAAATTATGTTAATAAATAATAAATATAATAATAAATAATATATACAATAAAAAATATATAATAATAAATTATAAGTAAAAATATTAAAAATATTATTAATGTTATGTAAAGCTATTATATATATTTATATATATACGTACACATATACATATACATATTCGCATGCATATTAATAATAGAATTTTTAATATCTTTATTAATAATTTATTTTATTTATTATATTTTTTTTATTATATATTATTATATTATTTGTTATTATTATATTTATTATTTGTTAATATACTTTTATTTATTATTTATAATTTATAAAAATAATTATTTAGCAAGAAAAATTTTAATGATTTGTGGCGTAACATACGGACCTCAATATATTTCTTATAGTTACACACCTGAAGTATAGCATTCGGCGGCTCGGCCGTCGAGCCTCAAGCGCTAGTGGGGGAATAGGAGGTGGCGCCTCGGAAATTGGCCCAAAAAGGGCAACTAACTCCGAGCACTGATTTATTCTATCAAAATAATCCTTTTATCAGGCATATCATTAAATAAATTTTTAGTTATTAATAAAATTTAAATAGCAAAAATAATTAATTAAATAAGAGAAAGATAAAATTTCTATATTTAGGGTATGAACCTAAAAGCTTAGAGAATTAGCTTACTTACTTTAATTAAATAAATATAAATTAGTATAATATTTTTGAAAATTGACTATTAATCATTAGTTAAAATTAAATATGATAAGTAAATTTAATTTAAAAAAAGGTTATAAGTAAATTTAAATAAATAATTTAAATTAAATTTGTATTAGTAAAAATAATAAAAGAATTTATTAAAATTAAAGTAGTTATAAAGATTAATTAATAAATTAAATAATAAAATATTATAAATAAAATTATTATAAAAATTGATTTTTTAAAAATAATTAGTTATTATAGAATTAAAAAAGTATAATTAGTTAAAATAAAATTCAGAGGGAGAGAGTAATTTTATTTAAATTTAATAATTGACTATTTTAATTATATGTATTTATAAAAAAAAAATATATTATTAAAATTAAAATTAAAAAACTTATCTATAAATAAAATAATTAATAATAATTAAAAATCTTATTTATATAAATTTAAGGAGAGTATTTTATAGAAAGTAAAAAAAATTAAAAATTTAAGTTTTTATTTATATATACATTAATATTATTTAATAATTATTATTTAATGTTAATAAAATATTTTAATTATTTTTATAAATATATAATTAATTATATACATTTAAAATATTTAATTAACATTAATTATTTAATATTAATTAATTAAAACTTATTAATCATTATTTTTAATTTAATATATTAAAATCCTAAAATATAGAAAAAAAAAATTATTTATTTATAAAATATTTTAATATATTTAAATAATTATTAATAATTAATAATAATGATAATAATATAAAAAAGGGGGGGGGGAATATTATTTAATTTTTTTTTTATGTATATTATAAATTAAATTCTATATTCATATTAAATTTAAATTTAAATTATTTTTATAATTTGTTTTTAATAATTAATAAATATAATTACAAAATTAATTTTTTTTTTAAATTTATTTTATAATTTAAAGTATAAATAAAATTTTAAAAAATTATATAAAATTTAAATAATTTAATAATATATAAATTAGTATTTATAATAATTAATTAAATAAAAATTTATAATAGAAAATTATAATTTATTATTAATAAATAAAGTGCCAGCAATTGCGGTTTATACTTTAAATAAAAATAAATTTAAATAATTATATATAAATATAAAATATATAAATAAATAAATATATTTAACTAATTTATTTTTTTATGGTGAAATATGAAAAGATATTAAAAGTTAAATAATTTTATTTAAATTAATAATAAAATTAAAAAAATTTATATAATAAATTAGGATTAGATACCCTATTATTTAAATGAAAATAAAATATAATTAAATATTAAATGTTAATCATTAAAAATAAAAAATTTGGCGGTATTTTATGATTTAGAGGAACTTGTTGATTAATTTGATAATCCACGAATAGAATTACTTAATTTAATTTTTATATATTGTTGTTGAAAAATTATATTAAAAGATTAATAATTTAAAAATTTAATTATAATTATAATTCAAATCAAAATGTAGAATAGTTAAGATTTAAATGAGTTACATTTAATTTAATTAATTGAAATAAATTTTTAAAGTTTTATAAATATTGAATTTAATTGTAAAGTTAAAAAAATATTTAAATTGAATTTTAATTAAAATATGTACAAATTGCCCGTCATTTTCATTAATAAAAATTTATGGAAAAAGTCGTAACAAAGTAAATATATTGGAAAATGTATTTAGAATAAAAAAAAATTTTAGTTTAAATAAAAATTTTTCATTTACATTGAAAAGATTAATTAAAAATTATTAAAATTTTATTATAATTAATAAATAAATTATTAATAATAAATAAATATAAGAAAAAATATTATAAATTATTAAATAAAATTATATTAAAAAAAAAAAAGTTTTAGTAAAAAATTTTAAAATAATTATTTTAATTTTAATGATAATGTAATGTAAATGAAAATAAAAAAATTTTTAAAAGTAATTTTAGTTAAATGTACCTTTTGTATCAGGGTTTATTAAAAAAAATTATTGATAAATAAATTTCTCGAAAGAAAATGAGTTAAATAAATAAATAAAATTTAATATAAAAAAATTATTTTTAATATTTATTTAGAGAAGATACTTTAATCAATTTTTTTGATATCTAATTTTTTTTTTATATAAATTTAATTTAGATATAAATTTAAATATGTAAATTTTTATTAAAGTTTAAAATAATTTTTATTTACAATAAATATATTGATTTATATTAAAAATTTATGGGATAATCTATAAATTAATTTTAAAATTTAAAAAATTTATTAATATTATTTATAAAAATTTTATAAAAATGGTTTTAAAATTTAAAATTTTTTGAAAAAATTTAATAATTTATTTATTTTAGCATAGTTTAATTATAATTTTAAAATTAAAATAAATTTAATAAATTAAAAAAATATTTTTATTAATTTAAATTAAAAATAATAACAAACAAATTAAATTAAAATTAATTGAAGGAAAGTTATTACTTAAAGAAAATCTAAATGAAATTTTAAAATATATAAAAATTATAATAATAATTAATGGGATAAGTGTATAGAATATTAAATATGAAAATCAGATTAGGGTTTTAAAATAAATTAAAATTAATATTTATCCGGTTAATCGAAGAAAACATTTGGTTAATTGAAGAAAATCTTAATAAAATTTTAAAATTTATTGAATTAATTATTTTAAAGGCGGAGATAAATGCAGATGTTAAAATTATAAAATATAGTAAAAAAATTGGAGGGTTAATAAGTGAAATTATGTATAAAGGAATAATTTTTTGAATTGTTAAAAAAATAAATAATGAATATCAATCTAAAAAAATAGCTACAGAAGGGATTCATGAATGAAATGGGGGGATCCCTAATTTAATTATAATAGAGATAAAAAAATTGATTATAATAAAATTTATTTGTATATATATAAAATTATTAATAATTAAAGTTAACATTATTATTAAGGAAGCTAAAGCTTGAATGAGATAATATAAAAAAATAATTTTTTTATTTTTTAATTTAATTGATAAAAAACAAATGAATAAAAAATTATTAATTTCCATAATAATACAAATTATTAATAAATCGTATAAAAATAAAGAAATAAAAGAAAAATAAATTAAATAAGACATTAAAAAAAATTTTATGAATAAATTATGATGCATATAAATAAAATTAATTTTTTAGTTGTATTAAACTTTGAATAAATATTGAATATTAATATTATATTTTAATGTATTATGAAGCATAAAAATTTTTGTAATTTTTTGAGATAGTTTAAATCTATTAAATATAAAAAAATTAATTTAAATGAAAACATATATAAATTATGTATGATTTATTCCAGTGCTCGGAGTTAGTTGCCCTTTTCGGGCCGATTTCCGAGGCGACGCCTCCTATTCCCCCACTAGCGCTCGAGGCTCGACGGCTGCCGAATCGCTTCAGGCGCGTCCCTATAAGAAATGTGTTGGGATCCGTATGTTACGCACACAAATCGTTAGTTTTTTTTGCTAAATAATTTTTATTTTTATAAATAATTATAAATAAAATTATGTTAATAAATAATAAATATAATAATAAATAATATATACAATAAAAAATATATAATAATAAATTATAAGTAAAAATATTAAAAATATTATTAATGTTATGTAAAGCTATTATATATATTTATATATATACGTACACATATACATATACATATTCGCATGCATATTAATAATAGAATTTTTAATATCTTTATTAATAATTTATTTTATTTATTATATTTTTTTTATTATATATTATTATATTATTTGTTATTATTATATTTATTATTTGTTAATATACTTTTATTTATTATTTATAATTTATAAAAATAATTATTTAGCAAGAAAAATTTTAATGATTTGTGGCGTAACATACGGACCTCAATATATTTCTTATAGTTACACACCTGAAGTATAGCATTCGGCGGCTCGGCCGTCGAGCCTCAAGCGCTAGTGGGGGAATAGGAGGTGGCGCCTCGGAAATTGGCCCAAAAAGGGCAACTAACTCCGAGCACTGATTTATTCTATCAAAATAATCCTTTTATCAGGCATATCATTAAATAAATTTTTAGTTATTAATAAAATTTAAATAGCAAAAATAATTAATTAAATAAGAGAAAGATAAAATTTCTATATTTAGGGTATGAACCTAAAAGCTTAGAGAATTAGCTTACTTACTTTAATTAAATAAATATAAATTAGTATAATATTTTTGAAAATTGACTATTAATCATTAGTTAAAATTAAATATGATAAGTAAATTTAATTTAAAAAAAGGTTATAAGTAAATTTAAATAAATAATTTAAATTAAATTTGTATTAGTAAAAATAATAAAAGAATTTATTAAAATTAAAGTAGTTATAAAGATTAATTAATAAATTAAATAATAAAATATTATAAATAAAATTATTATAAAAATTGATTTTTTAAAAATAATTAGTTATTATAGAATTAAAAAAGTATAATTAGTTAAAATAAAATTCAGAGGGAGAGAGTAATTTTATTTAAATTTAATAATTGACTATTTTAATTATATGTATTTATAAAAAAAAAATATATTATTAAAATTAAAATTAAAAAACTTATCTATAAATAAAATAATTAATAATAATTAAAAATCTTATTTATATAAATTTAAGGAGAGTATTTTATAGAAAGTAAAAAAAATTAAAAATTTAAGTTTTTATTTATATATACATTAATATTATTTAATAATTATTATTTAATGTTAATAAAATATTTTAATTATTTTTATAAATATATAATTAATTATATACATTTAAAATATTTAATTAACATTAATTATTTAATATTAATTAATTAAAACTTATTAATCATTATTTTTAATTTAATATATTAAAATCCTAAAATATAGAAAAAAAAAATTATTTATTTATAAAATATTTTAATATATTTAAATAATTATTAATAATTAATAATAATGATAATAATATAAAAAAGGGGGGGGGGAATATTATTTAATTTTTTTTTTTATGTATATTATAAATTAAATTTTATATTCATATTAAATTTAAATTTAAATTATTTTTATAATTTGTTTTTAATAATTAATAAATATAATTACAAAATTAATTTTTTTTTTAAATTTATTTTATAATTTAAAGTATAAATAAAATTTTAAAAAATTATATAAAATTTAAATAATTTAATAATATATAAATTAGTATTTATAATAATTAATTAAATAAAAATTTATAATAGAAAATTATAATTTATTATTAATAAATAAAGTGCCAGCAATTGCGGTTTATACTTTAAATAAAAATAAATTTAAATAATTATATATAAATATAAAATATATAAATAAATAAATATATTTAACTAATTTATTTTTTTATGGTGAAATATGAAAAGATATTAAAAGTTAAATAATTTTATTTAAATTAATAATAAAATTAAAAAAATTTATATAATAAATTAGGATTAGATACCCTATTATTTAAATGAAAATAAAATATAATTAAATATTAAATGTTAATCATTAAAAATAAAAAATTTGGCGGTATTTTATGATTTAGAGGAACTTGTTGATTAATTTGATAATCCACGAATAGAATTACTTAATTTAATTTTTATATATTGTTGTTGAAAAATTATATTAAAAGATTAATAATTTAAAAATTTAATTATAATTATAATTCAAATCAAAATGTAGAATAGTTAAGATTTAAATGAGTTACATTTAATTTAATTAATTGAAATAAATTTTTAAAGTTTTATAAATATTGAATTTAATTGTAAAGTTAAAAAAATATTTAAATTGAATTTTAATTAAAATATGTACAAATTGCCCGTCATTTTCATTAATAAAAATTTATGGAAAAAGTCGTAACAAAGTAAATATATTGGAAAATGTATTTAGAATAAAAAAAAATTTTAGTTTAAATAAAAATTTTTCATTTACATTGAAAAGATTAATTAAAAATTATTAAAATTTTATTATAATTAATAAATAAATTATTAATAATAAATAAATATAAGAAAAAATATTATAAATTATTAAATAAAATTATATTAAAAAAAAAAAAGTTTTAGTAAAAAATTTTAAAATAATTATTTTAATTTTAATGATAATGTAATGTAAATGAAAATAAAAAAATTTTTAAAAGTAATTTTAGTTAAATGTACCTTTTGTATCAGGGTTTATTAAAAAAAATTATTGATAAATAAATTTCTCGAAAGAAAAAGAGTTAAATAAATAAATAAAATTTAATATAAAAAAATTATTTTTAATATTTATTTAGAGAAGATACTTTAATCAATTTTTTTGATATCTAATTTTTTTTTTTATATAAATTTAATTTAGATATAAATTTAAATATGTAAATTTTTATTAAAGTTTAAAATAATTTTTATTTACAATAAATATATTGATTTATATTAAAAATTTATGGGATAATCTATAAATTAATTTTAAAATTTAAAAAATTTATTAATATTATTTATAAAAATTTTATAAAAATGGTTTTAAAATTTAAAATTTTTTGAAAAAATTTAATAATTTATTTATTTTAGCATAGTTTAATTATAATTTTAAAATTAAAATAAATTTAATAAATTAAAAAAATATTTTTATTAATTTAAATTAAAAATAATAACAAACAAATTAAATTAAAATTAATTGAAGGAAAGTTATTACTTAAAGAAAATCTAAATGAAATTTTAAAATATATAAAAATTATAATAATAATTAATGGGATAAGTGTATAGAATATTAAATATGAAAATCAGATTAGGGTTTTAAAATAAATTAAAATTAATATTTATCCGGTTAATCGAAGAAAACATTTGGTTAATTGAAGAAAATCTTAATAAAATTTTAAAATTTATTGAATTAATTATTTTAAAGGCGGAGATAAATGCAGATGTTAAAATTATAAAATATAGTAAAAAAATTGGAGGGTTAATAAGTGAAATTATGTATAAAGGAATAATTTTTTGAATTGTTAAAAAAATAAATAATGAATATCAATCTAAAAAAATAGCTACAGAAGGGATTCATGAATGAAATGGGGGGATCCCTAATTTAATTATAATAGAGATAAAAAAATTGATTATAATAAAATTTATTTGTATATATATAAAATTATTAATAATTAAAGTTAACATTATTATTAAGGAAGCTAAAGCTTGAATGAGATAATATAAAAAAATAATTTTTTTATTTTTTAATTTAATTGATAAAAAACAAATGAATAAAAAATTATTAATTTCCATAATAATACAAATTATTAATAAATCGTATAAAAATAAAGAAATAAAAGAAAAATAAATTAAATAAGACATTAAAAAAAATTTTATGAATAAATTATGATGCATATAAATAAAATTAATTTTTTAGTTGTATTAAACTTTGAATAAATATTGAATATTAATATTATATTTTAATGTATTATGAAGCATAAAAATTTTTGTAATTTTTTGAGATAGTTTAAATCTATTAAATATAAAAAAATTAATTTAAATGAAAACATATATAAATTATGTATGATTTATTCCAGTGCTCGGAGTTAGTTGCCCTTTTCGGGCCGATTTCCGAGGCGACGCCTCCTATTCCCCCACTAGCGCTCGAGGCTCGACGGCTGCCGAATCGCTTCAGGCGCGTCCCTATAAGAAATGTGTTGGGATCCGTATGTTACGCACACAAATCGTTAGTTTTTTTTGCTAAATAATTTTTATTTTTATAAATAATTATAAATAAAATTATGTTAATAAATAATAAATATAATAATAAATAATATATACAATAAAAAATATATAATAATAAATTATAAGTAAAAATATTAAAAATATTATTAATGTTATGTAAAGCTATTATATATATTTATATATATACGTACACATATACATATACATATTCGCATGCATATTAATAATAGAATTTTTAATATCTTTATTAATAATTTATTTTATTTATTATATTTTTTTTATTATATATTATTATATTATTTGTTATTATTATATTTATTATTTGTTAATATACTTTTATTTATTATTTATAATTTATAAAAATAATTATTTAGCAAGAAAAATTTTAATGATTTGTGGCGTAACATACGGACCTCAATATATTTCTTATAGTTACACACCTGAAGTATAGCATTCGGCGGCTCGGCCGTCGAGCCTCAAGCGCTAGTGGGGGAATAGGAGGTGGCGCCTCGGAAATTGGCCCAAAAAGGGCAACTAACTCCGAGCACTGATTTATTCTATCAAAATAATCCTTTTATCAGGCATATCATTAAATAAATTTTTAGTTATTAATAAAATTTAAATAGCAAAAATAATTAATTAAATAAGAGAAAGATAAAATTTCTATATTTAGGGTATGAACCTAAAAGCTTAGAGAATTAGCTTACTTACTTTAATTAAATAAATATAAATTAGTATAATATTTTTGAAAATTGACTATTAATCATTAGTTAAAATTAAATATGATAAGTAAATTTAATTTAAAAAAAGGTTATAAGTAAATTTAAATAAATAATTTAAATTAAATTTGTATTAGTAAAAATAATAAAAGAATTTATTAAAATTAAAGTAGTTATAAAGATTAATTAATAAATTAAATAATAAAATATTATAAATAAAATTATTATAAAAATTGATTTTTTAAAAATAATTAGTTATTATAGAATTAAAAAAGTATAATTAGTTAAAATAAAATTCAGAGGGAGAGAGTAATTTTATTTAAATTTAATAATTGACTATTTTAATTATATGTATTTATAAAAAAAAAATATATTATTAAAATTAAAATTAAAAAACTTATCTATAAATAAAATAATTAATAATAATTAAAAATCTTATTTATATAAATTTAAGGAGAGTATTTTATAGAAAGTAAAAAAAATTAAAAATTAAAGTTTTTATTTATATATACATTAATATTATTTAATAATTATTATTTAATGTTAATAAAATATTTTAATTATTTTTATAAATATATAATTAATTATATACATTTAAAATATTTAATTAACATTAATTATTTAATATTAATTAATTAAAACTTATTAATCATTATTTTTAATTTAATATATTAAAATCCTAAAATATAGAAAAAAAAAATTATTTATTTATAAAATATTTTAATATATTTAAATAATTATTAATAATTAATAATAATGATAATAATATAAAAAAGGGGGGGGGGAATATTATTTAATTTTTTTTTTTATGTATATTATAAATTAAATTTTATATTCATATTAAATTTAAATTTAAATTATTTTTATAATTTGTTTTTAATAATTAATAAATATAATTACAAAATTAATTTTTTTTTTAAATTTATTTTATAATTTAAAGTATAAATAAAATTTTAAAAAATTATATAAAATTTAAATAATTTAATAATATATAAATTAGTATTTATAATAATTAATTAAATAAAAATTTATAATAGAAAATTATAATTTATTATTAATAAATAAAGTGCCAGCAATTGCGGTTTATACTTTAAATAAAAATAAATTTAAATAATTATATATAAATATAAAATATATAAATAAATAAATATATTTAACTAATTTATTTTTTTATGGTGAAATATGAAAAGATATTAAAAGTTAAATAATTTTATTTAAATTAATAATAAAATTAAAAAAATTTATATAATAAATTAGGATTAGATACCCTATTATTTAAATGAAAATAAAATATAATTAAATATTAAATGTTAATCATTAAAAATAAAAAATTTGGCGGTATTTTATGATTTAGAGGAACTTGTTGATTAATTTGATAATCCACGAATAGAATTACTTAATTTAATTTTTATATATTGTTGTTGAAAAATTATATTAAAAGATTAATAATTTAAAAATTTAATTATAATTATAATTCAAATCAAAATGTAGAATAGTTAAGATTTAAATGAGTTACATTTAATTTAATTAATTGAAATAAATTTTTAAAGTTTTATAAATATTGAATTTAATTGTAAAGTTAAAAAAATATTTAAATTGAATTTTAATTAAAATATGTACAAATTGCCCGTCATTTTCATTAATAAAAATTTATGGAAAAAGTCGTAACAAAGTAAATATATTGGAAAATGTATTTAGAATAAAAAAAAATTTTAGTTTAAATAAAAATTTTTCATTTACATTGAAAAGATTAATTAAAAATTATTAAAATTTTATTATAATTAATAAATAAATTATTAATAATAAATAAATATAAGAAAAAATATTATAAATTATTAAATAAAATTATATTAAAAAAAAAAAAGTTTTAGTAAAAAATTTTAAAATAATTATTTTAATTTTAATGATAATGTAATGTAAATGAAAATAAAAAAATTTTTAAAAGTAATTTTAGTTAAATGTACCTTTTGTATCAGGGTTTATTAAAAAAAATTATTGATAAATAAATTTCTCGAAAGAAAAAGAGTTAAATAAATAAATAAAATTTAATATAAAAAAATTATTTTTAATATTTATTTAGAGAAGATACTTTAATCAATTTTTTTGATATCTAATTTTTTTTTTTATATAAATTTAATTTAGATATAAATTTAAATATGTAAATTTTTATTAAAGTTTAAAATAATTTTTATTTACAATAAATATATTGATTTATATTAAAAATTTATGGGATAATCTATAAATTAATTTTAAAATTTAAAAAATTTATTAATATTATTTATAAAAATTTTATAAAAATGGTTTTAAAATTTAAAATTTTTTGAAAAAATTTAATAATTTATTTATTTTAGCATAGTTTAATTAAATTTTAAAATTAAAATAAATTTAATAAATTAAAAAAATATTTTTATTAATTTAAATTAAAAATAATAACAAACAAATTAAATTAAAATTAATTGAAGGAAAGTTATTACTTAAAGAAAATCTAAATGAAATTTTAAAATATATAAAAATTATAATAATAATTAATGGGATAAGTGTATAGAATATTAAATATGAAAATCAGATTAGGGTTTTAAAATAAATTAAAATTAATATTTATCCGGTTAATCGAAGAAAACATTTGGTTAATTGAAGAAAATCTTAATAAAATTTTAAAATTTATTGAATTAATTATTTTAAAGGCGGAGATAAATGCAGATGTTAAAATTATAAAATATAGTAAAAAAATTGGAGGGTTAATAAGTGAAATTATGTATAAAGGAATAATTTTTTGAATTGTTAAAAAAATAAATAATGAATATCAATCTAAAAAAATAGCTACAGAAGGGATTCATGAATGAAATGGGGGGATCCCTAATTTAATTATAATAGAGATAAAAAAATTGATTATAATAAAATTTATTTGTATATATATAAAATTATTAATAATTAAAGTTAACATTATTATTAAGGAAGCTAAAGCTTGAATGAGATAATATAAAAAAATAATTTTTTTATTTTTTAATTTAATTGATAAAAAACAAATGAATAAAAAATTATTAATTTCCATAATAATACAAATTATTAATAAATCGTATAAAAATAAAGAAATAAAAGAAAAATAAATTAAATAAGACATTAAAAAAAATTTTATGAATAAATTATGATGCATATAAATAAAATTAATTTTTTAGTTGTATTAAACTTTGAATAAATATTGAATATTAATATTATATTTTAATGTATTATGAAGCATAAAAATTTTTGTAATTTTTTGAGATAGTTTAAATCTATTAAATATAAAAAAATTAATTTAAATGAAAACATATATAAATTATGTATGATTTATTCCAGTGCTCGGAGTTAGTTGCCCTTTTCGGGCCGATTTCCGAGGCGACGCCTCCTATTCCCCCACTAGCGCTCGAGGCTCGACGGCTGCCGAATCGCTTCAGGCGCGTCCCTATAAGAAATGTGTTGGGATCCGTATGTTACGCACACAAATCGTTAGTTTTTTTTGCTAAATAATTTTTATTTTTATAAATAATTATAAATAAAATTATGTTAATAAATAATAAATATAATAATAAATAATATATACAATAAAAAATATATAATAATAAATTATAAGTAAAAATATTAAAAATATTATTAATGTTATGTAAAGCTATTATATATATTTATATATATACGTACACATATACATATACATATTCGCATGCATATTAATAATAGAATTTTTAATATCTTTATTAATAATTTATTTTATTTATTATATTTTTTTTATTATATATTATTATATTATTTGTTATTATTATATTTATTATTTGTTAATATACTTTTATTTATTATTTATAATTTATAAAAATAATTATTTAGCAAGAAAAATTTTAATGATTTGTGGCGTAACATACGGACCTCAATATATTTCTTATAGTTACACACCTGAAGTATAGCATTCGGCGGCTCGGCCGTCGAGCCTCAAGCGCTAGTGGGGGAATAGGAGGTGGCGCCTCGGAAATTGGCCCAAAAAGGGCAACTAACTCCGAGCACTGATTTATTCTATCAAAATAATCCTTTTATCAGGCATATCATTAAATAAATTTTTAGTTATTAATAAAATTTAAATAGCAAAAATAATTAATTAAATAAGAGAAAGATAAAATTTCTATATTTAGGGTATGAACCTAAAAGCTTAGAGAATTAGCTTACTTACTTTAATTAAATAAATATAAATTAGTATAATATTTTTGAAAATTGACTATTAATCATTAGTTAAAATTAAATATGATAAGTAAATTTAATTTAAAAAAAGGTTATAAGTAAATTTAAATAAATAATTTAAATTAAATTTGTATTAGTAAAAATAATAAAAGAATTTATTAAAATTAAAGTAGTTATAAAGATTAATTAATAAATTAAATAATAAAATATTATAAATAAAATTATTATAAAAATTGATTTTTTAAAAATAATTAGTTATTATAGAATTAAAAAAGTATAATTAGTTAAAATAAAATTCAGAGGGAGAGAGTAATTTTATTTAAATTTAATAATTGACTATTTTAATTATATGTATTTATAAAAAAAAAATATATTATTAAAATTAAAATTAAAAAACTTATCTATAAATAAAATAATTAATAATAATTAAAAATCTTATTTATATAAATTTAAGGAGAGTATTTTATAGAAAGTAAAAAAAATTAAAAATTTAAGTTTTTATTTATATATACATTAATATTATTTAATAATTATTATTTAATGTTAATAAAATATTTTAATTATTTTTATAAATATATAATTAATTATATATATTTAAAATATTTAATTAACATTAATTATTTAATATTAATTAATTAAAACTTATTAATCATTATTTTTAATTTAAAATATTAAAAACCTAAAATATAGAAAAAAAAAATTATTTATTAATAAAATATTTTAATATATTTAAATAATTATTAATAATTAATAATAATGATAATAATATAAAAAAGGGGGGAAGGAATATTATTTAATTTTTTTTTTTATGTATATTATAAATTAAATTTTATATTCATATTAAATTTAAATTTAAATTATTTTTATAATTTGTTTTTAATAATTAATAAATATAATTACAAAATTAATTTTTTTTTTAAATTTATTTTATAATTTAAAGTATAAATAAAATTTTAAAAAATTATATAAAATTTAAATAATTTAATAATATATAAATTAGTATTTATAATAATTAATTAAATAAAAATTTATAATAGAAAATTATAATTTATTATTAATAAATAAAGTGCCAGCAATTGCGGTTTATACTTTAAATAAAAATAAATTTAAATAATTATATATAAATATAAAATATATAAATAAATAAATATATTTAACTAATTTATTTTTTTATGGTGAAATATGAATAGATATTAAAAGTTAAATAATTTTATTTAAATTAATAATAAAATTAAAAAAATTTATATAATAAATTAGGATTAGATACCCTATTATTTAAATGAAAATAAAATATAATTAAATATTAAATGTTAATCATTAAAAATAAAAAATTTGGCGGTATTTTATGATTTAGAGGAACTTGTTGATTAATTTGATAATCCACGAATAGAATTACTTAATTTAATTTTTATATATTGTTGTTGAAAAATTATATTAAAAGATTAATAATTTAAAAATTTAATTATAATTATAATTCAAATCAAAATGTAGAATAGTTAAGATTTAAATGAGTTACATTTAATTTAATTAATTGAAATAAATTTTTAAAGTTTTATAAATATTGAATTTAATTGTATAGTTAAAAAAATATTTAAATTGAATTTTAATTAAAATATGTACAAATTGCCCGTCATTTTCATTAATAAAAATTTATGGAAAAAGTCGTAACAAAGTAAATATATTGGAAAATGTATTTAGAATAAAAAAAAATTTTAGTTTAAATAAAAATTTTTCATTTACATTGAAAAGATTAATTAAAAATTTTTAAAATTTTATTATAATTAATAAATAAATTATTAATAATAAATAAATATAAGAAAAAATATTATAAATTATTAAATAAAATTATATTAAAAAAAAAAAAGTTTTAGTAAAAAATTTTAAAATAATTATTTTAATTTTAATGATAATGTAATGTAAATGAAAATAAAAAAATTTTTTTAGAGTAATTTTAGTTGAATGTACCTTTTGTATCAGGGTTTATTAAAAAAAATTATTGATAAATAAATTTCTCGAAAGAAAAAGAGTTAAATAAATAAATAAAATTTAATATAAAAAAATTATTTTTAATATTTATTTAGAGAAGATATTTTAATCAATTTTTTTGATATTTAATTTTTTTTTATATAAATTTAATTTAGATATAAATTTAAATATGTAAATTTTTATTAAAGTTTAAAATAATTTTTATTTACAATAAATATATTGATTTATATTAAAAATTTATGGGATAATCTATAAATTAATTTTAAAATTTAAAAAATTTATTAATATTATTTATAAAAATTTTATAAAAATGGTTTTAAAATTTAAAATTTTTTGAAAAAATTTAATAATTTATTTATTTTAGCATAGTTTAATTATAATTTTAAAATTAAAATAAATTTAATAAATTAAAAAAATATTTTTATTAATTTAAATTAAAAATTAATAATAATAAAATTAGTATTATTTATAAAATTTATTTTTAAAAATTTGATAATAATTAATAATTTATATTTAATTAAAGAATTAGGAAAAATAAATTTATTTAATATATTTAAATAAAATTAAGTCCACCTCTTTAATAAAAACATGGTTTTTAGAAAATAATTAAAGATTTGTTCTGCTCAATGATGTGTATTTAATAGCCGCAGTAATTTGACTGTGCTAACGTAGCATAATCATTTGTCTTTTAATTGGAGGCTGGAATGAAGGAATGGATGAGATTTAAGCTTTTTAAATTAAATAATAAAAATTTAAATTTTGAATAAAAATGTTCAAATAATATTATGGGACGATAAGACCCTATAGAATTTAATATAATTTTTATTAAAATACATTAGTTTTTAAATTTAGTATAAAATTATATTTAGTTGGGAGGATTAAAAAATTTTATAAACTTTTTTAATTTTATTTAATAGAGAATCATATATTTATGAAAATATGAATAAGTTTTAAAAAAAATTATTGAAAAATTAATTACCTTAGGGATAACAGCGTAATATTTTTTTTAAGATCATATTATAAAAAATGATTGCGACCTCGATGTTGAATTAAAATAAAAATTAGATGGAAAAATTTAATTATTTAGTCTGTTCGACTATTAAAATTTTACATGATTTGAGTTTAGATCGGCGTAAGCCAGATCGGATTTTATCTATAATTAAAGTGTAAATAAATTTGTACGAAAGGACTTTTTATTTGAAATTTTTTTTAAATTAAAGAATAATATTAATTTTATAAAAATTGTAGATTACTTTGGCAGAATAGTGTAATAAATTTAGAATTTATAAATATATAAAAATAATTTATATAAGTAATAATTAAAAATATTTATCATTATTTAGTTTTAAATTTATTAAATTTATTAATTTTATTATTAATTTTATTGTTAGGGATTGCTTTTTTAACTTTATTAGAGCGGAAATTTTTAGAATATGTACAAATACGTAAAGGTCCTAATAAGGTCGGGTTAGTTGGTATTTTGCAACCTTTCAGCGATGCTATTAAATTATTAAATAAAGAATTATTTTATGTTTATAAATCTAATTATCGATTATTTTATTTGACTCCTTTAATGAGATTTGTAACTATATTATCTATATGATTATTATATCCGTTTGCTACTAATTTTTATTATTTAAATTATTCTATTTTATTAATAATTATTTTTATATCTATTGGCGGGTATTTCATTATTTTTATAGGATGGTCAGCAAATTCAATTTATTCAATAATAGGGTCTATGCGATCTGTTGCTCAAATATTATCTTATGAAGTAAGGTTTATTTTAATTATTTTAATTTTAATAATTATAAGAGAAAGATACTCTTTTTTGGATTTTTATAAATATCAAATTTATATTTGGTATTTAGTTAGTTTATATCCTTTATTTTTGTTATATTTTATTAGAATTTTGGCTGAGTTAAATCGTAGCCCTATAGATTTTATTGAGGGCGAATCAGAGTTAGTTTCGGGGTTTAATATTGAATATTTTAGGGGGGGATTTACATTAATTTTTTTATCTGAATATGGTATGATTATTTTTTTTAGATTTATTAGAATTATTTTATTTACTAATTTACTTTTATATTCTATGTTAATATTTGTTATAATTAATTTAATAAGATCTTTGATTATTTTTATGCGAAGATTATTACCTCGAATGCGGTATAAATAAAAATATATTATTAGATTTATTAAATTAATATAAACATAAATTAAAATGAAAGAAATTAAAATCATTAAAATAAAAATAAAGTAAAAATTTGAATTTAATAAAAAAATATAGATTATAGTTCATTTAAAAATAAAAAACGTTAGTGGGGGAATTCTGGCTAAATTAAAAATTAATAACAAACAAATTAAATTAAAATTAATTGAAGGAAAATTATTACTTAAAGAAAATCTAAATGAAATTTTAAAATATATAAAAATTATAATAATAATTAATGGGATAAGTGTATAGAATATTAAATATGAAAATCAGATTAGGGTTTTAAAATAAATTAAAATTAATATTTATCCGGTTAATCGAAGAAAACATTTGGTTAATTGAAGAAAATCTTAATAAAATTTTAAAATTTATTGAATTAATTATTTTAAAGGCGGAGATAAATGCAGATGTTAAAATTATAAAATATAGTAAAAAAATTGGAGGGTTAATAAGTGAAATTATGTATAAAGGAATAATTTTTTGAATTGTTAAAAAAATAAATAATGAATATCAATCTAAAAAAATAGCTACAGAAGGGATTCATGAATGAAATGGGGGGATCCCTAATTTAATTATAATAGAGATAAAAAAATTGATTATAATAAAATTTATTTGTATATATATAAAATTATTAATAATTAAAGTTAACATTATTATTAAGGAAGCTAAAGCTTGAATGAGAAATATAAAAAAATAATTTTTTTATTTTTTAATTTAATTGATAAAAAACAAATGAATAAAAAATTATTAATTTCCATAATAATACAAATTATTAATAAATCGTATAAAAATAAAGAAATAAAAGAAAAATAAATTAAATAAGACATTAAAAAAAATTTTATGAATAAATTATGATGCATATAAATAAAATTAATTTTTTAGTTGTATTAAACTTTGAATAAATATTGAATATTAATATTATATTTTAATGTATTATGAAGCATAAAAATTTTTGTAATTTTTTGAGATAGTTTAAATCTATTAAATATAAAAAAATTAATTTAAATGAAAACATATATAAATTATGTATGATTTATTCCAGTGCTCGGAGTTAGTTGCCCTTTTCGGGCCGATTTCCGAGGCGACGCCTCCTATTCCCCCACTAGCGCTCGAGGCTCGACGGCTGCCGAATCGCTTCAGGCGCGTCCCTATAAGAAATGTGTTGGGATCCGTATGTTACGCACACAAATCGTTAGTTTTTTTTGCTAAATAATTTTTATTTTTATAAATAATTATAAATAAAATTATGTTAATAAATAATAAATATAATAATAAATAATATATACAATAAAAAATATATAATAATAAATTATAAGTAAAAATATTAAAAATATTATTAATGTTATGTAAAGCTATTATATATATTTATATATATACGTACACATATACATATACATATTCGCATGCATATTAATAATAGAATTTTTAATATCTTTATTAATAATTTATTTTATTTATTATATTTTTTTTATTATATATTATTATATTATTTGTTATTATTATATTTATTATTTGTTAATATACTTTTATTTATTATTTATAATTTATAAAAATAATTATTTAGCAAGAAAAATTTTAATGATTTGTGGCGTAACATACGGACCTCAATATATTTCTTATAGTTACACACCTGAAGTATAGCATTCGGCGGCTCGGCCGTCGAGCCTCAAGCGCTAGTGGGGGAATAGGAGGTGGCGCCTCGGAAATTGGCCCAAAAAGGGCAACTAACTCCGAGCACTGATTTATTCTATCAAAATAATCCTTTTATCAGGCATATCATTAAATAAATTTTTAGTTATTAATAAAATTTAAATAGCAAAAATAATTAATTAAATAAGAGAAAGATAAAATTTCTATATTTAGGGTATGAACCTAAAAGCTTAGAGAATTAGCTTACTTACTTTAATTAAATAAATATAAATTAGTATAATATTTTTGAAAATTGACTATTAATCATTAGTTAAAATTAAATATGATAAGTAAATTTAATTTAAAAAAAGGTTATAAGTAAATTTAAATAAATAATTTAAATTAAATTTGTATTAGTAAAAATAATAAAAGAATTTATTAAAATTAAAGTAGTTATAAAGATTAATTAATAAATTAAATAATAAAATATTATAAATAAAATTATTATAAAAATTGATTTTTTAAAAATAATTAGTTATTATAGAATTAAAAAAGTATAATTAGTTAAAATAAAATTCAGAGGGAGAGAGTAATTTTATTTAAATTTAATAATTGACTATTTTAATTATATGTATTTATAAAAAAAAAATATATTATTAAAATTAAAATTAAAAAACTTATCTATAAATAAAATAATTAATAATAATTAAAAATCTTATTTATATAAATTTAAGGAGAGTATTTTATAGAAAGTAAAAAAAATTAAAAATTTAAGTTTTTATTTATATATACATTAATATTATTTAATAATTATTATTTAATGTTAATAAAATATTTTAATTATTTTTATAAATATATAATTAATTATATACATTTAAAATATTTAATTAACATTAATTATTTAATATTAATTAATTAAAACTTATTAATCATTATTTTTAATTTAATATATTAAAATCCTAAAATATAGAAAAAAAAAATTATTTATTTATAAAATATTTTAATATATTTAAATAATTATTAATAATTAATAATAATGATAATAATATAAAAAAGGGGGGGGGGGAATATTATTTACGTTTTTTTTTTATGTATATTATAAATTAAATTTTATATTCATATTAAATTTAAATTTAAATTATTTTTATAATTTGTTTTTAATAATTAATAAATATAATTACAAAATTAATTTTTTTTTTAAATTTATTTTATAATTTAAAGTATAAATAAAATTTTAAAAAATTATATAAAATTTAAATAATTTAATAATATATAAATTAGTATTTATAATAATTAATTAAATGAAAATTTATAATAGAAAATTATAATTTATTATTAATAAATAAAGTGCCAGCAATTGCGGTTTATACTTTAAATAAAAATAAATTTAAATAATTATATATAAATATAAAATATATAAATAAATAAATATATTTAACTAATTTATTTTTTTATGGTGAAATATGAATAGATATTAAAAGTTAAATAATTTTATTTAAATTAATAATAAAATTAAAAAAATTTATATAATAAATTAGGATTAGATATTATTTAAATGAAAATAAAATATAATTAAATATTAAATGTTAATCATTAAAAATAAAAAATTTGGCGGTATTTTATGATTTAGAGGAACTTGTTGATTAATTTGATAATCCACGAATAGAATTACTTAATTTAATTTTTATATATTGTTGTTGAAAAATTATATTAAAAGATTAATAATTTAAAAATTAATTATAATTATAATTCAAATCAAAATGTAGAATAGTTAAGATTTAAATGAGTTACATTTAATTTAATTAATTGAAATAAATTTTTAAAGTTTTATAAATATTGAATTTAATTGTAAAGTTAAAAAAATATTTAAATTGAATTTTAATTAAAATATGTACAAATTGCCCGTCATTTTCATTAATAAAAATTTATGGAAAAAGTCGTAACAAAGTAAATATATTGGAAAATGTATTTAGAATAAAAAAAAATTTTAGTTTAAATAAAAATTTTTCATTTACATTGAAAAGATTAATTAAAAATTATTAAAATTTTATTATAATTAATAAATAAATTATTAATAATAAATAAATATAAGAAAAATATTATAAATTATTAAATAAAATTATATTAAAAAAAAAAAAAAAGTTTTAGTAAAAAATTTTAAAATAATTATTTTAATTTTAATGATAATGTAATGTAAATGAAAATAAAAAAATTTTTAAAAGTAATTTTAGTTAAATGTACCTTTTGTATCAGGGTTTATTAAAAAAAATTATTGATAAATAAATTTCTCGAAAGAAAAAGAGTTAAATAAATAAATAAAATTTAATATAAAAAAATTATTTTTAATATTTATTTAGAGAAGATATTTTAATCAATTTTTTTGATATTTAATTTTTTTTTATATAAATTTAATTTAGATATAAATTTAAATATGTAAATTTTTATTAAAGTTTAAAATAATTTTTATTTACAATAAATATATTGATTTATATTAAAAATTTATGGGATAATCTATAAATTAATTTTAAAATTTAAAAAATTTATTAATATTATTTATAAAAATTTTATAAAAATGGTTTTAAAATTTAAAATTTTTTGAAAAAATTTAATAATTTATTTATTTTAGCATAGTTTAATTATAATTTTAAAATTAAAATAAATTTAATAAATTAAAAAAATATTTTTATTAATTTAAATTAAAAATTAATAATGATAAAATTAGTATTATTTATAAAATTTATTTTTAAAAATTTGATAATAATTAATAATTTATATTTAATTAAAGAATTAGGCAAAATAAATTTATTTAATATATTTAAATAAAATTAAGTCCACCTGTTTAATAAAAACATGGTTTTTAGAAAATAATGAAAGGTTTGTTCTGCTCAATGATGTGTATTAAATAGCCGCAGTAATTTGACTGTGCTAACGTAGCATAATCATTTGTCTTTTAATTGGAGGCTGGAATGAAGGAATGGATAAGATTTAAGCTTTTTAAATTAAATAATAAAAATTTAAATTTTGAATAAAAATGTTCAAATAATATTATGGGACGATAAGACCCTATAGAATTTAATATAATTTTTATTAAAATACATTAGTTTTTAAATTTAGTATAAAATTATATTTAGTTAGGAGGATTAAAAAATTTTATAAACTTTTTTAATTTTATTTAATATAGATAATCATATATTTATGAAAATATGAATAAGTTTTAAAAGAAATTATTGAAAAATTAATTACCTTAGGGATAACAGCGTAATATTTTTTTTAAGATCATATTATAAAAAATGATTGAGACCTCGATGTTGAATTAAAATAAAAATTAGATGGAAAAATTTAATTATTTAGTCTGTTCGACTATTAAAATTTTACATGATTTGAGTTTAGATCGGCGTAAGCCAGATCGGATTTTATCTATAATTAAAGTGTAAATAAATTTGTACGAAAGGACTTTTTATTTGAAATTTTTTTTTAAATTAAAGAATAATATTAATTTTATAAAAATTGTAGATTACTTTGGCAGAATAGTGTAATAAATTTAGAATTTATAAATATATAAAAATAATTTATATAAGTAATAATTAAAAATATTTATTATTATTTAGTTTTAAATTTATTAAATTTATTAATTTTATTATTAATTTTATTGTTAGGGATTGCTTTTTTAACTTTATTAGAGCGGAAATTTTTAGGATATGTACAAATACGTAAAGGTCCTAATAAGGTCGGGTTAGTTGGTATTTTGCAACCTTTCAGCGATGCTATTAAATTATTAAATAAAGAATTATTTTATGTTTATAAATCTAATTATCGATTATTTTATTTGACTCCTTTAATGAGATTTGTAACTATATTATCTATATGATTATTATATCCGTTTGCTACTAATTTTTATTATTTAAATTATTCTATTTTATTAATAATTATTTTTATATCTATTGGCGGGTATTCCCCGAAATACCCGAGGGCTCAGAGAGGAAGGTTATGCCTTCGTACCCAGGGCCATCGACATTCGGTGGCAAACCTACCATCACGGCCATTCAGGATGGTACGGCAGCGAGGGAGGCGTTGGAAAGGAGATACCTCCAATTTCCAATGGCCAAAAAAACGAGCAAATGCCCTCACAACGCGAGGCATATATGCCACAGCTGCCGAGCGAGCGGGAAAAGGAGGAAACATACCGATACAGGTATAACTCCTGCTCCTAGTGACGAGGACTTGGCGTTCCCAGCGGGATCACGCGCCAGTAGCGTGGCGGGTGATCCTGACGAGTACGAAGCAGCATCGCACGCTGGGTCGTACTATGCTGGCTCGGAGGACGAGCAGTCGGACGTCAGCTCCGTCAAGAGAGGCAGAGGAAGGCCCATCACCACGGGTGAAGGGACAAGGGAGAAAAGGGAGGCAAGGGCCAGAGCGAGGGAAGAGGCCAGAGAGAGAGTGGACACGGATTGGGCCCTGGGTGCCTCAATGCCCGATGGACAGGCCTGGGAGAGATGTCGAGACAACCAGAGGGTGGCGAGGGAGATGTTCCTCCACTCTCCGACACCGGCTGTGGTTCGGATACCATAGCAAACTGCGTGACCATTTTCAAGAGTCTGCAGGTCTCCAAGAACATCAAGGGCCCACTGGAAGGGGAAATGAAGAAGGCTGTGGCGTCCATCATGGCTGCCACAGCAGTCCTTCACGACAGAACTGTATCGTCCTCGCCGAGCAACGCTGAAGCGGAGGAACTTTGGCACTAATTGGAGCTCCTCAAAGCCGAGAAAGAAAAGGAGACGAGCTAGCTCAAAAAACAGGTGGCGGAACTCGCCGATCAGGTAAAAGTGCTGACGAACCAGCTCAGTACTCGCCTGATCGAAGAGGGAAGCATCACAAAAAGTGAAAAGGAAAAAAGGGGCAGGAACCTGAGAGGACGGAACCGCATTGAATCTGACCGGGATTCAGATTCCGACAGCGGGGAGTGGCATTCTCTCAGGCTGAGGACGCCCCAAAATGTCTCCCCAAAGAAGACCGCCTTGAGGAGGGGCGGACTATCTCCGGCATGCGTGTCCCCGGGCCTGGCTGGTGACCCCTGCATGGAGGTAGAACCGCAGGCCGCGAGCGTAACGGAGGAACAGGGACCCCTCTTGAGTGGATCCCCTCGACCACTCCCACCGGTAACTCGCCCAACAATCCAGGGCGACTTTGCAATCCTGTACGAAGCCCTCAATCAGCACCTACAAATAGGCGTTGACTTGAGGGAAAGGATGCTGCGATTCTTCGAAGCAACGAACGGACAGGGGGAGGCGGTCCAATCTGCTCCCCTGAACGCACATACTCAGCCGCCAATGGGGAAGGAGGCCGAGGCTGAGATCCCCTCGCCAACTCAGCCCAAGACGCAGGGAATGGTTCCTAAAAGCAGCCAAAAGGAAAAAGCGGCCAAGAAGGGAAAGAAGAAGGGAGAAAGCCAGGTTTGTGCTCACACCAAGATCTCTCCCCCCCTTTTCCCTGCCGGTACCCGCTGCCGATGAGAGAATACCTGGAAAGAAATCTCGCCAGGATGCGGAACCCTCTGGGGCTCCACCCTCTGGCGGAGGACCATTAGGTCCGGGGCCCTTCGACAAGAAGTCGACAGACCTCGGGACATATGACCCCTCTCCGACCACGGAAACTCCGTGGAGCGTGGTGGTCGGACGTAAGGGAAAGAAGAAAGTAGGACAGACTCCCCTCCCCTCCAGAACTGTACCCGTTGCTGCGGCCAGTCACCGCCCAGTGAACAGGGTAAGCAGAAGCGTGGGCAGGTAACGGGGGGAGAGAAACCCGGTAAAAGAAAAGTTCCCAAAACCTCGGCGGTCATGATAACTTGCCCAGAAAAGAAATATGGCGAAAACATGGCCGCCATCAGAAAGGAGGTAAAACTTGACCAACTGGGAATCAAGGAAGGAAGCCTCAAAATAAGGAAAGGTCTCACCGGTGCCTTAATCCTTGAGATTTCCGGTGAGGACAAGGCACGCAAGGCGGGACAACTCGCCGAACGTGTTAGAGAGGTGACTGGGGACAACGAAGGGGTGCGAGTCACGTGCCCCCAAAAAATGGCCGACCTCCGCATTCGGGGGCTGGAAGACTCCATTACCCGGGCGGAGATTGTTGCCGCAATCTCCGGGGAGGGTAAGTGCGGGTTCTCGGACGTCAAGATGGGAGCGTTCGTGAAGGCCCCCCGCACCGGCCTCAATACGGTGTTGGTGCAATGTCCAATAGACGCGGCCAACAAATTGACACAGATGGGAAAGGTACCGATATCGTGGTACAAATTACCCATCAAGCTGTTGCCGCGGCTCCCCCTTCGATGCTTTAAGTGCATGGAGGAGGGGCATGTGCAGCAACAGTGCGGCAGCGACCGATCCTGTGCCAATATGTGTTTCCGCTGCGGCAAGGAGGGCCACAAGGCCAATTCCTGCTCCGAGCAGAAAGTGCACTGCGCACTCTGTGCTGACTTCGGGGCACCCGCGGGGCACAGGATGGGGGGCATGAATTGTCACCCCCCGAAAAAACTCAACAGGAAGAAGGCCAAATCGATTCCTCCCTCCAAAAAACCCACCCCGTCGGTAGGAGGGGAGAAGGGGGGAATCGAAAACAAGAGCCCAATTCCGTCCCTGATGGAGGTCGTTGTAGGAGAAATCCCACAAGCGAACCAAACGGCTTCAGCCGAGTCTACGCCCGCGCCGATGGACACATCGGAGTGTCGCAAGCGGCGCGCGGACTCGGTCAGGGAAGGAAACGAGGAGGGTGCGGGGAGCAAAGAGCTCTGCTCCGACTCCCCCAAGCCCCAAAGGAAGCCACGCTTAGACCCTAAGCGTGGTAACGTGAAAGGAGACACCCTTACCCCGGGCGAAATTGAGCCCGTGGGTAATGCGCCATCGAACGCGGATGGAGCCCCCCTTCCACGGCCACGTGGTGCGGGGTCTGAGTCGACGGAGGCCCTCTCTACCGACATCAATGAGGGCCTGTAAATTCATACAGGCAAACATTAACCACGCTCGGCGGGCGCAGGACTTACTCCTGCAGACTATCGCCGAGCGTGGTATAGGACTGGCGATCGTGTCGGAGCCGTACCGACCCCCATCAAACCATCCTAATTGGAGGGTGGACGGCTCTGGCACGGTCGCAATCATACGAGGATCGAACAGCCACAACCCCCCTGTTCCTTACTCAAGTCAGGAAGGGGGTATGTGGCGGTGAAATAAGGATCCATCGCGGTGGTGGCGTGTTACGCACCGCCTAGTTGGGGCCTCTCCCAATTTGAGCTGTATCTGGGGGAGTTGGAGCACTGCATACGCAGCATACTCCCCCAGGAGGTGGTGGTGGCCGGTGACTTTAACGCCAGAGCGCAAGCCTGGGGAGACCGGCTTACCACCCCCAAGGGAGAGGTCCTACTGGACTGGATAGGGGCTCTCGGGCTATGCCTACTAAACACCGGCAACGAGCCCACGTGCGACCGACTACTGCGGGGGGCGTCTATAGTGGATCTCACTATAATAACCCCCTCCGCGGCACGCCTAAATTGGTCATGGGGGGTGGTCGACCAAGAGACTCTATCGGACCACCGATATATAGAGTTCGGTTGCACCACCCTCCAGCCCAGGAGCCCGACCGGCGGTGCGCCACCGCCGCGATGGAACCTAAAAAAGTTAGACCCGGATAGGTTGACGGCGGCCGTCCAGGCCACCCTTTGGCAACACCATCCGCCAGAGGAGGAAGTGGGGAGCCTGGTGGAGGATGTCGCGCGCCTGGTAGACTCGATCACACAGGCGTGCGACTTCTCCATGCCCAAAAGCAGGCCCCACTCGCGCCGGGCTGCGTACTGGTGGACGGAGAAAATCGCGTCTCTTCGCCGCTCCTCCGTCGCGGAGACTCCTCAAACGCGCCCAGCGCCGTGGCGACGAGGCCTGGAAAGCCGAGGCACTCAGCGACTACCGGTCCGCTCGAGTGGCGCTGAGTGTCGCATTCGCTCCTCCAGGGCGAGATCGTGGGACGAGCTCATCGCGTTTCTTGACGCCGACCCGTGGGGGCGCCCATACAAGATAGTGACGAACAAACTACGTCACTGGGCGCCCCCCGTGACGGAAACCCTCCCCTCGGGATCCCTGGACCAAATAGTCGGGACTCTGTTCCCGACTAAACCCAATCCTCGAGGTCTCGATTGGGGCAGCGCGAACACCGGCGCTGCCGAGGCCTGGTCCAGGGATCTCGAAATCACCGAGGAGGAGTTGAGGAATGCCGTCCGGGGAGTCAAGAACAACAAGGCCGTTAACCCAAACGGCATCCCAGGGCGCGTCTGGAAGCTCGCCTTGGAGGAGCCAAACCTATCCGGGTGGCTACGAGGCATCTTTAATAGATGCCTCGTGGAGGAGGAATTCCCCCCAATGTGGGGAAGAGCCAAGTTGGTTCTTCTCCACAAGGGCGGTAAGAAGGAGGATGACCCGTCATCGTACCGGCCAATTTGCCTGCTGGACGAGGTCGGCAAAATATACGAGAGGATTCTCGTTCGCCGACTCGTCCAGCATCTGGCGCGCGATGAGGTCCCTTCCCTTCACGAAGAACAATACGGCTTCCGTGAGGGCAGGTCCACGGTGGACGCCGTACTGCGCGTCAGGGCCCTCACGGAGTCAGCTGTGGAACGCGGGAGGGTGGCGTTGGCCGTCGCTTTGGACGTGTCCAACGCCTTCAACACCCTCCCGTGGAAGGCAATCGGGGACGCGCTTAACACCCACCGCGTCCCCAACTACCTCGTGAAGGGAATTCGAGCCTACTTCGGTCACCGTAGGCTCGAATACAAAGACCAAGAGGGCCAGGGTCACACCCGTTGCGTGTACTGCGGGGTCCCACAGGGCTCGGTGTTGGGCCCGCTGCTGTGGAACCTCGGGTACGACGGGGTCCTCCATACCGCCCTCCCCCTCGACTGCCGGGTCATCAGATATGCCGACGATACCCTGCTGGTAGCCGAGGGGGACAATTGGGGGGAAGCCCTAAACAGGGCCAACGAAGAGGTGGCAGGCCTCGTGAGGGCCATAAGCCGGACTGGCCTGAGGGTGGCCCCCAGCAAGACCGAGGCGGTCTACTTCTACGACCGCCGGGCCGCTGGGGAGCCTCCCCCCACCTCCCGACTAGATGTTGACAGTACTGTTGTCCCAGTGGGGTCCCAGATCAAATACCTGGGGCTCCACATCGACGGCCGATAGAGCTTCGCGGGTCACTTTGACCGCCTGGTCCCGAGAGCACAGAAGGCGGCGGCAGCGATTAGCCGCTTGCTGCCGAATCTCGGAGGGCCGGACGGTCGGGTGCGCCGCGTCTACGCGCACACCGTCCTTAGCATACTAATGTATACAGCACCGGTGTGGGCGAGGCGATGGCCACCAGACGCATACAGGACGCGATGCGTCGCGTCCAGCGTAGATTGGCCATTCGTCTTGTCCGAGGCTACAGGACGGTGTCGCACGCGGCGGCCACCATCCTGGCCGGACTTCCCCCCTTGCATATGGTCGCGGATTCACACGTCTGTATGACCGGAAATCCGCGGCACGCATGGAAGGAGTCGCCAAGATCCCGGCCAGGATACTGGGCACTTGGAAGCTCCAGGAGAAAAAGTCCCTCGAGCAGCGATGGATCGCGTTGCTGCACGAGCGCCCCTCAACATTTGAGGAGAGGACTATATCGGCCGTCCTGCCCTGTCTGAAAGAGTGGCTGGACAGGGCGTGGGGCAACAGTACGTTTAGGATGACACAGGTGCTCTTTGGACATGGGTGTTTCGGAGAGTACCTGTACCGCATCGGACGGGAGGCAAGCGAGGCCTGCCACCACTGCGGTCACGAGAAGGACACCGCGCAACACACCCTTTAAACATGCCCAGCTTGGAGGGACGAGCGCGATGTCCTAACCCGGACTATCGGGGACGACTTGGCGCTGCCAAGCGTCGTCGTCAAGATGCTCGGCAGCGAGGACAACTGGAGAGCCGTGGCCGCCTTTTGCGAGGCGGTCATGGCCCAAAAAGAAAGCGCCGAGAGGGAACGTAGACCGGGACGGGCGAGGGGAAGGGCTCCTGGCAAGAGACCCCAACCTCCCCCACCACCCGGGCCCCTCTTGCGTACGGTGACGGTCCGGCTGGTGCGACTTCCGCTGCACCCGCTGCCGTCATCGTCGCCACCAGCGACGGCGCACCCATCGACACCCATGGGAGCGCCGCCAAGATGTCAGTAAGTGGAAGGAGGGAGCAGACTGGTTCTGCTCGACCTTCCCGCCCTTACTTCTCCCTCTTTTTTGCCCTCCCTATTTAACCCCTTCCAGATGAGAGGAGGGTCGAAATTCTAAATCTCGATTCTCCCCCTCCACCCCCCATCAGGAGGAAGAGTAGACACGACGGGAGGAGGTAGTGGCCCTCCCGCCGCAGAGTAAAAGTTCGATTTGGAGAGGAGGGGAGTATAGGATATGTTCCTTTCTTCCCTCCCTCCCAGGAAGAACTCCAGTTAAGGAGTGTGACGAGGAGAGGCTCCTGAAGTATTGCATCGCTAGTTCCAGGAGTCTCCCCTACAATCGCCGAAGATGCCACTCGTGAGGTTTTTAGTGGGTATGCCCTTAAATAGGGAGAGTCCCACATACCCCCCGGATATCCACATGCTGGGTACCGCTGGGTGCTCCTAGCACATGAGGGTTTCCGCGCGTGCGGGTGTTCCCGCCGTGCGGCGTCCCTTGGGGGGATGTGGGTGCTGGCATGGGCTGGCGTCCCACAGTCGTGAGGCTCCATCTCGCGTGCAGGCGGCTCAGTGGGTTCTGCCCCTGAGTGCGCGCCGCGAGGGGAGCGGACGGGCCAATGGATCTCCGGAACTCCCGGACCCATCGGGCCGGGCCTCTTCCGAGCCGCTCGGACGTTTTCCGAGGACGGGGTCGGGGAGGCGGAGGAGGGCCGGCGCGGACCGCACGGGCATAGCCCAACGGCGCCGGGTCGGCCCAGCCGTCGGAGCCGCTCGGACGTATTCCGAGGCAGGGTTCGACGGCGGGACGGAGCCCCGACGGTGCATCGCGACCGTTTCCCTTCCGAAGCGGTGCACCGTCGGGGCCCTCTGATGGGAGGTAACTTTCGTCAAGGGCGCGTGCAAGCTGATCGCCATGGCGGGTAAGACTGGGCCGGGGAGCGGCGACCCAGTCCCAACCGTCCATGGGGCCCCCCGGGTGGCACCACCCGCTGCGGTATCCCGGAGGTCGGAGGCCGGGAACCCCCGAAAGCCCATGGAGGCGTCAAAACCTCCATGGGTGAGTAAGGGGCCAGGGACCAGTGCCGGGGATGTATATCCCCCGGCCCGTGTCGTATGTCACCCCCCCGGGGGAACTTGAGGCCCTGTCGTGGAGTGTTGCCGGTCACGTTTCGGGACACTCTGCGGCAGGTGAAAGTATACCCTGGGTGACGGAGCCGCAGCGGGGAGCGGGAACTAACAAGAAATGGCGCCAATAAAAACAAATACGGAGGTGGGCGTAACGAGAGACACTACGAGTCTCACGGGAGGAAGAGGAAGGAGAGCCTCGGTCGGGGCGGCCGTTGGTGTCCCTGTGGTCAGGGAAACTAGGTCGCTGACTGATTTGGAAAAAGCGAACTTAGACCCAGTCTTGAAAAAGATGAGGGCGAGACCGCTCAAAAAGGAGAGCAAGAAAGAAGGAACTGGTGAGGTTATCGAGGTGGAGGATGATTCCGACGTTGACGGTTCGGGATCGGCCGGCTCAACGAACTCACAGAGTGATACCGGGTCCTTCCTCTTTGAAAAGAGGAAACAAGGTCGCCCGATAACTACGGGCGAGTACGAGGTCAAGAAGACTATGGACCGGATCAAACAAGCTCAGGAAAAACTGGCTCTATTCCAATGGGTCTATGACAGGTCTGCTCTGCCAGGGAAAAGAAACAAAACCTGGGGAAAACTGAAATCTCAAAAGAAGATCGAGGAGGAACTTAAAAATTCTCCGGCAGCTGATGTCTGCGCAGAAATACTCACTGCAACACAGGCTGTGGAGAAGGTAGCGAAGGTCTCCAAAAACCTCAAAGGAGATTTCGTCAGGCTTCTTAAGGAAGCCGTGCTAGTGACTTCTGCCGGGGCAGTTACCCTAGCCAGTAGGCGTAGCATGTCCTCTGACGAAGTAAGGAGGCAATTGGAGGAGACCAAGGCTTAGTTTGGGGCCCTCATTGAGGAAAACACAAAGCTGAGAAGGGACGTCGAAGAACTGAAGGGAACGAGCGGTTCCCTTCAGCGCCAGATGGAGGAGCTGACGCGGAGAGAAACCGCGCTTAAAGAGGAGAATGCACTCCTAAGGAAAAGAGTAGAAGAAGGTACGCCCATCAGGAGGAAAGAACCTCCCCTGGAGGTGGCTCCAGGTACCCCTACCCCTGCCCCTTGTACAAGAAGCTGAGAGGGTATGGGAGTAGTTAATTACGCGGAAGAAGGCTCCAGCGAAGAGATGGAGACCGAACGGCTCCTGGAGAAAGGGGCCCCAGAAACCGATTCGGTGGCTCCCAAATCCATGGGGACAAACACATCCCCCGCGGGATCATACAAAGGAGGAAAGTTCCCAAATACAAAAGGGGAGGTGGGACCTGACATAAGGGAAGGGAAAAACCAAAGGAAGAACAGGAAAAAGGGGGCGGCGAGGAAATTGGAGGTACCGCAACCCCGAGGTAAAAAACCGCCAATCTCCCTCTCGCTCATGGAGGAGGAGGAGATAAGAATTAGGGCCATCTCCGAGGTGGGATGGAATGTGGAGGAGGTCGTTTCCGAGGCCCTTAAAGTTATCAAAGGGCGGAAGTATCTCAAGAAGGGAGACCTGATGGTAGAGGTTAGGTACGCCGAAAACCTCGCCTTGGGATCGACCTTTGTGGGAGAAGATCAGGGCCCTTTCAGAGGGCAAAAAGAAAGAGGAGCGGGAACTAAAGCCGCCATAATTAAAGGCGGAGGAGGACCAGTCCCAGGACCGTCGCGGGCAGCCGACAAGGAGCGGCTCACATATGCGGCGGCACTGGAAAAGAAAGGGAAGCTAAGGAGCGGGAAGGAGACCGCATCCCCAGCACCCCCGACAACCGACAAAAGGTAAAGGGAAAGGAGAAGAGACCACCACCACCTGGACCCCCTGATGGGGTTCAGAAGAAGAAGAGAGCTGGTGCCTCCAGGCCGATAAGGGTCCCCCGCACCGCGGCGGTTGTCCTTACATGCCCGGAGGGGCAATACAGCGAAATGGTCCGCCGTGCGAAAGGACAGATCGACCTGACTGAGCTCAACATCACGGAGCTCAGGAACAGGAGGGCCCTGACAGGGGCGATTATATATGAAGTGGGAGGTGAGGGAGCCAGCCAAAAGGCTATGGCTTTTGCCTCCAAACTTAGGAAGACGTTGAAGGGGGCGGAGGGAGTTAGGGTATCCCTTCTTACCAAGACTGCGGAGCTTCTGTTTCGGGACCTGGACGATGCAGTCCAGGCCTCGGAGGTAAGGGACGCAATCGCGGAAGTCGGTGGATGTGCCCACGGGGACATCAAAGTGGGGACGATACGAAGAGCCCCCAACGGGATGGGATCGGCATGGGCCAAATGCCCTGCAGCTGCCGCCAATCTGGTGGCGAAAGCCGGCAGAATAAGGGTTGGGTGGGCCCACGCCAGGGTTGAATTGCTGGAGGAGAGGCCCCTCCAGTGCTTTAAATGCCTGGGTAGGGGACACGTACAGTCGAAATGCACGGCAACCGTGGAACGAAGATTCGATTGCTTCCAGTGC
Source organism: Anoplolepis gracilipes (assembly GCF_047496725.1). Lineage (NCBI taxonomy): Eukaryota > Metazoa > Arthropoda > Insecta > Hymenoptera > Formicidae > Anoplolepis > Anoplolepis gracilipes. Next base: position 118,845 of record NC_132982.1, read on the forward strand.
GGGGAGGAGGGACACCGAGCGGCGGACTGTAGAGCGGCGCCCAGATGTCCCATATGCGCGGATAAAGGGAAGCCGGCAAAACATAGGGCGGGGAGTGCGGCTTGCCCCATTGCGCAGGGTGGTCGAATGACTGGGCGAACTACCGGGGCCTTTAGTGGGGAAACACGCAGGCCTGTAGGGGAGAGCACTGGCCGGAAACCCTCCTCTATAGGGGGAAAAGGATCCTCTACAAAGGAAAAAGGACCCGACGCGGCGAAGAGGGCAGTGGATGGGGGAACTCCCACACCCCGCGGCGCGTCAACACCTAGGTCGCAACCGAAGAAAAAGAAAGAGGGGGAAGTGGAGAAAAAAGCTAAAGACCTCAACAATTCCTGCTCCTCACCCCCCAACAAGCAGCTGAAGGAGGGGAGAGAAAAAATGGAGAGAAATGAGGAAACGGAGGATGTCCCCACCATCATAGAAGGGGAGAATACTCTGGAAGGAGTACCCGCCGGAACAGCGACAGCTGGGATGGTGGGCGAGACCGAGGTGAAGAAGGGAAACACAGAGGAGGACGAGGATACAAATCTCCTCACCCCAGATTACCCCCCTGAAGGAGAGGGTACAGGATGGGAAAGGGGTCCCGAAAACCCCTCTTCTTTAAAGGGATCGGAGGCAGGCCCGAATCAAAATTTAAATAATAAATAAATGGTGGCTCGGGTCCTGCAGGCAAATCTCAACCACGCCCGTCAGGCGCAAGACTTGTTTGTGCACACTCTGGCGGAGCGTGGTTGTGGTTTGGGCATTGCTGCGGAGCCGTACCGGATCCCCGAGCACCCTTCGTGGGTGGGGGACGAGTTGGGCTCCGTAGCCCTGGAGGGCGGATGCTCCGGCCTCACTTTCCGCCACATTGGTGGGCAAGGGCAAAGGGTGGGTGGCGGTCAGGTGGGGACCCGTTTTGGTCATCGGGGTCTACCTGCCGCCTAGTCTGGACCTCTCAGGATTTGCTGAGAGGTTGGACTCCCTTTCCGCTATCATCAGCGGGATTGGAGTGGGGCGGGTGGTAGTCTCTGGGGACTTTAACGCAAAATCGATGACGTGGGGTTCCCCGAGGACGGACCGCCGAGGTGTCGCGGTCGAAGAGTGGGCCGCGACACTGGATTTAAGGCTGCTGAACGAGGGAGGGATAAGCACCTGCGTACGGGAAAGGGGAGAGTCGGTGGTGGACCTTATCTGGGCCTCCCCAGCGACCCTCAACAAGGTGCTAGGGTGGAAGGTGGCCACGGAGGTCGAGACCTTGTCAGATCATAGGTACATAGTCTACGGCCTCGTGGTCACACCCGAGCAGGTGCTCCAGCGTCGACGGCTGAGAGAGACGACCTCTCCTAGGCGCTGAAGCACAAAGAAAATGAACGAGGACGCCTTTATGGCCTCGATCCTTTCGGCCACGTGGCTGGGGAGAGGAGAATCGGAAGAGGCCGATAGGGACATAGAGCAGGAAGTCGAGTGGATCCGGGGCGCCATGTCTGATGCATGTGACGCGTCAATGCCCCGGATCAAGGCTGGTCCGCAAGGCCGTAGAGCGGCGTACTGGTGGACCGGGGAGATCGCGGAATTGCGGCGGTCATCGGTCCATCAAAGGAGGAAATACGCCCGGGCCAAGAAGAAGGATAGGCCGGTAGAGGAAGTTAGAGGCCTCTACCAGGCGTACAGAGTGGCCAGGGACGCCCTACGCCTGGAAATAAAAAAAGCGAAAGCTAGGGCGTGGGACGAGCTCCTCTCGCACTTGGAAGAGAACCCTTGGGGACGGCCATACCAAATGGTGCTCGGGAAGCTTCGCAATAGAGGGCCACCGGCTACGGAGACCCTTTCCCCGGAAGCCCTGGACCGGGTGGTCGGAGGGCTCTTTCCCCAGTCTGAGGAGGAGGATACCCCCTTCCCCATCTTTGCGAGGGGAGGACCCGAATGGTCAGAGGACTGGCGGTCTCGGGGGAAGAAATGGAGAGGTGCAGGCGGAGACTCCGCGGCACCAAGGCCCCCGGACTCGATGGACTCCCTAGGAAGGCATGGGCTGGAGCCTTTGAGGTGATGGGTGGGCATCTTGCACACCTATACACAAAGTGCCTCAGACTGGGAGTCTTCCCCGAGAGGTGGAAGAGGGCCAATTTGGTCCTCTTGCACAAGAAAAACAAGGATATGGAGACCTCCTTGTCATTCAGGCCCATATGTTTGCTCGACGAGGCTGGCAAAATCCTGGAGAGGATAGTCGCCAATCGCCTCGTCGAGCACCTGGAAAGCATCGGGCCGAACTTGGATGACCGGCAGTACGGCTTCCGCGGTGGAAGATCAACCGTGGACGCAGTACTGAGGGTGCGCGCCTTTGCGAAGGCCGCGGTGCGGGAGGGCAGGGTGGCGATCGGCGTGTCTCTTGACATCTCGAACGCCTTTAACACCCTGCCCTGGAGATGTATCCAAAGAGCCATGGCCCGCTTCGGCGTGCCGGGATACCTCCGCCGGATCATCCAATCGTACCTCAGCGACCGCTCCCTGCATTACACCAACAGGGACGCGGTAGAGGTTATGAGACGAGTGGGATGTGGAGTCCCACAGGGGTCGGTCCTCGGGCCACTCCTGTGGAACCTGGCCTTCGACGGGGTGGTAAGAACGGCCATCCGCCCCGGCTGCACGGTCGTCTGCTACGCGGACGATACGATCGTGTTAGCCGAGGGGGAAAACGGAAGGGAAGCCTCGGCCCTGGCCACGGTAGCGACGGCGTGTATTACGCGGGCTATCAGGGAGTTGGGCCTGAGGGTGGCGCCCCAGAAGACGGAGGCAATCATTTTCCGGCCAGGTGCTAGAGGTGTGCCGCCGAGCCTTTGGGTCATGGTAGAGGGGATGGAGACGAAGGTGGAAAATACCTCTAAATATCTGGGGTTACTGCTGGACGGTGGGTGGCGCTTCGCCGCGCACTTTGCCCAGTTAGTTCCCCGCCTGGAGAAAGCAGCTGCCGCGCTGGGCCGTCTACTCCCGAACCTGGGAGGCCCTGACGGTCGAGTCAGGCGGCTGTATGGATGGACGGTTCACGCCATGATGCTGTACGGGGCACCCGTATGGGCCAAAGATATCAGCGGCAACCGGAGGACCTTGGGCATTTTGCACGGGGTCCAAAGGAAAATGGCATTACGGGTGGTACGTGCCTACCGTACAGTGTCGTTCGAAGCGGCGACTGCTTTGGCGGGGATTCCTCCCGTGGAGCTCCTCGCGAAAATGTACACCGATGTGTACCGACGCATGCGAGGGCTCCGGGAGGCGGGGCGGAACATCGTCCCCCGGGCGAGGATTGCGGTGAGGCGGCAGCACCATAGGAAGATGCTGGAACGGTGGAAGCAGCAGCTGCTCTCTCCGTTTGGCAGAGCTGCGGGGCGTAGGGTGGCTGAGGCCATAGGGCCTCACTTAGAGGCCTGGGTGGAAAAAAGGAAGGGGGGAATGACCTTCCGTATGACCCAAATGTTTACGGGGCACGGCTGCTTCGGCGAATATCTGGACCGTATTGGGAAGGAGACTACGGGCAAGTGCCACCACTGCACCGATCCCCTGGACTCGGCGCAGCACACCCTGGAGATGTGCCCTGCGTGGGTGGAAAGCCGGGCGGAATTGTCCACGGCCATGGGAGAGGATCTCTCCCTCGTAGCCATAGTGAAGGCTATGGCAGAAGGGGAGGACAAATGGAAAGCGGTGGCCTCCTTCTGTGGAGTAGTCATCAGCACAAAAGAGGAGGCGGAGCGAGAAAGAGAGAGAGAAGGACGAGAGAGACGCGGGGGGAGGGAAGGTGAGACCCCTCCTCCCTCTCCCGGGAATTTGGGCGAGAACCCCCAACATCAGACCCCCACCCTTGAAAGCCAAACACCACTAGTAAGTGGGCGGTCGGACCAGGGGGCCGGGGCAGGCAGTGGGGTAGACAAGGAAGTAGGACGAAGATGACGATGAAGGGGGGGACACGATTATCCCCCCCCCCCCATTACGTCTCTGGTGTGGGAGAGACGCAGAGCCGGAGGTGGGTAGGAAACGGACATTCCACCTCCGTCTACTGCAATCTGGGAAGGAGAAGACCCCGGCTGGTATCCCGGGGTCGTAATAGGGAAGGGACGCTCCTGCGAGTGCTCGTTGGACCCAGGTCCAAGCGTGTGTGTGTACGAGACGGGCAGGAGGAGGGATAGTGCCGATGGCGAGGCCCTCCTTTCTGCATAAACCGTCTGGGAAGGATACCAGCGGGGGGGTTTTAGTGGGCATTCCGGTGCTTCCTCTATAGCGCCGGCGAGTCCCACATACCCCGGCCAACCAATACCAGGCCGGGGATGCGTAAAGGCATTTCCCCCTCGTAACAAAAAAAAAAAAAAAAAAAAGGTTAGATTCCTCCCCGATGATGCGCCACCTTGACGTGGTGGGGAGGCTCTGTCCCGAAGCCCCGGGAAACCGGAGTGGAGGGATAGTTAAGAGCGCATCTTTAGCCGGATTTCCTCTTGGACCCCGGCTCGGGCAGGATGCATAGCACCGGCATGCATACCTGGGTGTCGGACGCGTACGAATCGGTTCCTGCTACAGACGCGACGGTCGCGGCGGAAATGATGGTGAGCGCCACATAGTACGCCGGGGGCGAAAGCCCTTAAGCCGGAGCGTGGCTGGGCGGGGGTTGAGGAGTAACGAAGACACTACGCGAGGGCCTTAGCGCGCCCGCCTGAAGAGCGTCCTCCCTTCCGGAGGAGTCCTTATTATAGATGACACCGTATAAAACGTTACGTATATTTATATATAAATGGATTGATAGCTACAATTAGAATTATGTATATGTAAGCTTATACATACTTATACACAATGCCTGCAACATTTTATGTATAATTATTAATAATTATATATAAAATGGACAAATTTCGTATATTTTCGTATAAATTTGTATAATTAGATACGACTATTTTTGTCTGATTATATATAAAAATTTTTTACCGGGTTTATAACACAATATCAATATCTGATCGAATTCATGGTTTGTCACAAATGAACTAACGAGCATTTAACTGTAAATTTACAATACTTATATAAAAATGTAACTAATTTACGGAAGATAACGTTATGCTGCGTAATATTACAAAAATTTAGATATCTTCATAAAATTTTTTTAAATATTAATGATTAAATTATACATATATTAATATTAAATATTAATTTAAAGTAAATTAAAAACTCTATTTATTTTCTTTTTTTTTTATTTATTTTCATAAATACATATATATATTTTTATGTATAATTATATATAAAATATAAATATATATATGTTACGTCCAGGCCCGTAGAGAGGATGAGTCAGAGAAAGGGCGTAACAAGAACTGTTCCGATGTCAAAAGTCTTATCGACGAGTGACTCGGTCGAGCGAGCTGCAGGTTAACAAACAAGTAAACGACGGGTGTCGTTATTACTCTGTTATGCGAACGCTCTCTCGGTGGTCCCTTTTTCGTAAGAGAATTGAATCTCTTTTACGCGGGACGGGACCTTATATGATCTTTTGCGTGGAGGGAGTGAGAGAGTTAAATAAGTTTACCGATCATTTTAATTTTTAGATTAATATTTATTCAATTAATTCTTACCATTTTACATATGATCTTATTAATATCGGCTTTAAAATTATTTGTATGAGTGTGTGCGTGTGTGTGTGTGTGTGTGTGTGGATCGCGGGTGTTACATAAGTACGGAGGTCATCAACCAGAAAAGAGGAGGAAAGAGTGCGATTCTAAAGATTTTATTCTGGTTGATATTTGTTACAATGGTTTATAATAAGAGGAAAAAAAATAATAATAAAGATTTACGAAAATGTAATATGTGTTACGGCGCGATTTCGCACACGGTCGTGTCGTCCGATCTATGGTCTCGGTTGGCTCGCGAGAATCGGCGGGTCGGTGCGATTTTAGGCATACTTAGTAAAAGAACAGGGTTGAATAAAGGAGAAAAGAGACGATGAGAAAAAAAAAACAAAACAAAAGAGAAGGAAATTAAACTTACTATTTAGGCAGATTTGTTGCGTTTTTTTTAGCTGCTGGTGTAGTTGTGGCTCCAGTTGTGGTCTTACTTGGCGGGTGGTCTTTGTTGAGCACTGACTCTAATAGATTTTAAGATGTAATCGGGACTCCCGCAGTGTAAAACGAATTGCTTGAATCAGCGAACGACCGAAAAATCTGTGCCGAATGAATCTGATGCTGTACTGTCGACTGATTTTAAATTTTTTGGTCTTCGTAATGCGCGAGTCTTCCCTTTTTATATTAAATCTTGAGGGCGTGTTAACAATTTGGGCGGGAGTATTTTTGAGATTTTGACGTGTAAAAAGCTATCGTTCGGTGAGATCCTTCTCCTCCTTATTTTTGATTGTTGCTGATTGGTGGGCTCTGTACGGCCTCTTAGGAAATTTGAAGATTCTTCATTTGGTTATCTCCTGGGATTATCCAGCTGTTTCTTTCCATTTATTTATTTAGGGGATCTCTCTATCGATCCTTTTCGGTCATTTCTTTGAACATCGATTTCAATGTTTAAAACATTTTTTTCGTTCCGCGGCCCTCTTATGACTGGTCGGGCAATTATTGCTTTATCTTTATAGGAGGTAAAGACGTGGAGCCGACAGTGCGTAGCGGCGTTATTTGTTTCTTTCTTAAGATTATGCAGCTGTGTTTGTCGATTTATTCATTTAGAGAATCTCACTATCGACCCTTTCCGGTCGTTTCTTTTAACATCGTTTTCAATATTTTAAAATATTTTTCGTCACGCGATCCTTTTTATGATTAGTCGGGCGATTATTGCTTCATTTTCGTGGGAGGAAAAACGTGGAGCCGACAGTGCGTAGCGGCATTATTTGTTTCTTTCTTAAGATTATGCAGCTGTGTTTGCCTGTTTCGTTGTTTAGAGGATTTCGTTATTGATCCCTTCCGGTATTTGTTTAGATATCGTTTTTAGTAGGTCTAAACATTATTTGATAATAACGGTTCTTTTCTATTGCGCGATCCGTTTTTTGTGACCGATCGGACGATTATTGTTCATTTCGTGGGAGGAAAAATGTGAAGCCGACAGGACGTAACACATATATATATATATATATATATATATATATATATATATATGTTACGTCCGAAAGCAGACTCGTCTTCTTGCGACGCTCGTTTTTCTTTCAAACTTTTGACCGATCGATATATCAATTTTCTTATATAGCTGACACGGACGTAACAGTATATATAATTTTATATAATTATATATATATTGTATATATATTATATATATATATATATATTTATATATAAAATGTTTTAAGAACCTGCCATTAAAATATTTACCAGTCATTTCGGGAAACCTTGTATGTATAATATATGTATGTATGTATGTATATATACATATATATAATATAAAAATAAAAAATAATTATTGACTTAATTATTACTATACTACTTAATAGCAACAGTAATGGTATTATTAGTGAATTATATAAAAGATTATTTTATTAACACATTTTTTTAATAATGGAAGTATATAATATTTAATTAATTATAAATGTAATTATATATATATATATATATATATATATATATACATATGTGTCAAGAAATGACCAGCATCTCAGCTTTATAAGAAAATACCCGATTTTAGGGCAAAACAATTGTTTAAAAATTTGTTTAATTATTTTTATCATCAGAACTCTTTATGAAATTAATGTACATGACCAGAACTATACTAGACTGTTTTAAAATAAACAGAACTGTCGAAAATCGACCAGCATCTCAACTTTATATTAAAAAATACGCGATTTTTGGAAAAATAATTGTTTAAAAATATTTTTAATTGTTTTTAACATGAGAACTCTTTATGAAATTAATGTACATGACCAAAACTATACTAGAACTGTCTTAAAATAAACAGAACTGTCGAAAATCGACCGGCATCTCACATTTATGTTCGAAAATATGAATTTTTTGGGTAAAATAATTGTTTAATCGTCAGAACTATTGACAGGACGTGTTTAGGCGATAGAACTCTTTTTATTCTTACTTCCCCGTAATCAGGTATTCGAAATATGGTGAGATGCTGTAAAGTGTTGTCGGAAGTTAGCATCTCATTTTTAAAAATTCGATTTTAATAATTAATTGGACGGAACTTTTGTTAAAACTTATCAGGAACTGTAGAACTATGCTGGATGCAAGTAAATATAAAGTTTATTTTTGAGATTCTAACATTTGAGATGCTAACTTCACACACCCAAGGACTGCCCGGCCAAGACCCCGAGCTGTTCGACTTGTGCAGGGCGCGGGCGGCCGTCCAACCATTTGATTGGACGGCAAGTCTGCCCCGTAACAAAACCTTAGCCGAAAAAACCGGCAAAGGAAGGGGGAGGGGCCGTGAGGACCAAACTGCCGTCCCCCTCTCCCCCAAAAAGAAAGAGAATATCCCGTTTGGATCGGCGTCCGCCCATCCTCACCCCGCAACCCCTGAGGTAGCTGTGCTACCCAAGTATAGAGAGGAAGTTACGGACGTCGATGCCAGAACTGGGAAGGAAAAAAGAAAAAGGTATGCGAGGGAGGACCCCGTATCCTTGACACAGGGAAACGCTTAAGAGGCCCAATCCCCACCTGTGAAGGTTAAGGTAGTAGAGGGCCCACGGGAGGAGGGAGGAAGAGGAAAAACACTTCTTCTCCCCTCTGTCCCCCTCCACCTTCCAACCCTGGAATCTGTAACAGAAGCGGCAACCACGTCGCCCTCACCCTCCCCCACCTATTGTCTACTTACCGATCATCCCCTAGATGGGAAGGGTTGGGGGAATCTCCAGGTGGGGACAGAAGATTCCTTGAAGGACTTGATCGCCTTTAATAACCAAAATGAAGGCTAAAATCTTTCAGACCAAACTGAACCACTGCCGCAAGGCGCAGGACGTTTTGTCCACAGCCTCGCAGCAGAGGGTTATGGCCTGGGGGTGGCCGATTTGGGTGCGGGACGATCGGGGCTCCGTGTCCATAACATGGAGACCGAGGGCGGCGAATTCCGCTCTGGCCTCCATGTTAGAGAAAGAAGACGATTTGGTGGCCGTCCAGTGGGGGACCACCGTGGTGATGGGGTGTACCTTTTTTTTTTTTGACGCAGGAGAAATGCTTGATGCATACCACCACCCTCGGGAGAGGGATGGTGGTTATGTTGGACTCCCGGTGGTCCTGATCATATTGGACCACCGGACTACTAACTAAAACTCCTGCGGTGGCCTTCCGCGCGATGGAGGGGCAGGCAGGGACCCGGGACTCGCAGTTACATTACTTCGGTATCCCTGACTGTGGGTCCCCTCCGCGCTTAAGACTCGGCGACATTTGACTTTCGCTGAGTCTCCTTCCCAGATAGGACTGTTGATGTCCTACCTGATTTCTTCTATTTTTGTGAACGAGTGGGGCCACGCCGCCCGTTCACCTTCCTCTGGGACCCGACACAGGGCAATGCAGGCCCCCGCCTGCACTACCCAGGTCCCGAGGGAGAGACGCAACCGTCTCTAAAGCAGACGTTCGTCTCTGGTTGGGGGAACATCATTCCAGCCACCTTTCGTTGAGGTGTGGTTTTTATAGAGGGGCCTATTGGCCCCTCTCTTTTTTAATTCTCTCATTCGCGTTTAGCGACCATGAGGAGGGATCTTATTACCTCCTCGCCATCCTGTTTGTTACTAGGGGGGCTAATAAGGGGGAGGGGAGCACTTGGTGGAGACATCCAATCTCCAACCATGCCCCCCTCTAATGTCATCTTCTCCTTTGAGGAGAGGGCGACTGGATTGTCCCCCCTCAATTGCTCGTCAAGGCCTTAGCTTCATTGTCAGTGGGGGTAGCCGATGCAAGGAGGGACCCAAGCTCCCATCGGAGTCACTCTTCTTCTCCTGTTCCTCCTCGCTGCTGTCATCTACAACAGCCGCTGCAGCGGCCGCAATCGCCGCTTCTGCCGCCGCCTCTTCTTGTCGGCGTATGCGCTCGGCCGCCTCCTTCTGCGTCATAACTTGTTCGCAGAAGAAGGCAATCGCCTTCCAGGATCTCTCATCACCCAACATCTTCGTAACCATGGTTGACAACGAAAGGTCGTTGCCAACCACTGAACAGAGATCACGGCGCAGCGTGTCCCACGCCGGACACTTCTCCAGCGTGTGCCGCGCCGTGTCTCTCACCTCCTTACCGTGGTACCTTCCTTGCCGATTCGATACAGGTACTCACCAAAGCACCCATGCCCGGTGAGCACCTGTGTCATCCTAAAGGATACCTCACCTCGGGCCCTGTCTAACCATTCTTGTAGACAGGGCCGGACGGCCTCAACGCGGGTTCTTTAACCCGCAGTCTTCGGGTCAGATAGGTGGGCACTCCATCTCTCCACCATAGACCGCTGGGCGTGGATTCGGATGGTCTTCTTGACCCTGGCTGGTAGAGGGCCATGACCCCTCCTGAGCCCCCTTTCCCAATTATACCGCTCCGCGTACATTGCGGTCAGGAACTCCAAGGGGGGCGAACCCGCCAGGACCGTGGCCGCCGCATGGGACACCGTGCGGTAGGCCCTTATCACCCTCACGGCCATGCTGCGCTGTATGCGTCGGAACTTGTCCTTTGCATAACGCATGGCCACGAGATTCGTCGCCCATATTGGGCATTCATACAGGGCCACCGCATTTACGGTGCCCATGTATATACGGCGGACTCAACCATCCGGTCCCCCAAGGTTTGGCAGGAGCCTACCCAACGCCGTGGAGAAGCGCTTCACCTTGGGGCAAGGACATTGAAGTGGTGTCCAAACTTCCACTCGCCGTCCAGTAGGAGACCGAGATATTTAAGCCGGTTCCCCACCGAGATAGAAGTATCTCCCACCCGGATATGAGTCCTTGGCGGTTTCCCAGAGGATTTACTGTGAAAGTAAAGAGCCTCGGTTTTTTGAGCCGCCACTCTAAGACCCATACCAGTGATGCTTTGTACCACAACTGCCACCGCTGTCTCGGCCTTGGCTGCTGTATCCCCCAGCTGCTCCCCGCGGCCACCACTAATGTGTCGTCTGCATAGCAGATGGCGTGGCAGCCACGAGGGAGAGGAAGGCAAAGGACTCGGTTGTATGTGAGATTCCACAGTAGGGGTCCTAAGACTGACCCCTGCGGAACCCCGCATCGAATTTCCCGTCGGCATTGGAGTCCGTCTTGTGTGACGAACTCCAGGCTCCTATCCCGGAAATATTGTCTGATGATCTCCACAAGGTAGGGAGGGACCCTGTATTGCAACAAGGCATCCATTACTCTATCCCAGGGCAGGGTGTTGAAGGCGTTTGCGATATCTAGTAATACCGCAAGTGCCACCCCGCCCCCTTCCACGGCTTCCTCCGTGAGGGACGTAACACGACTAATCGCATCCACAGTCGAACGTCCCTCGCGGAAGCCATATTGCTCCTCGTGGAGACCACTCTCTCGGGATATATGTCGAACAAGTCGTTTTGCAATGATCCTCTCAAAGATCTTGCTGACCTCGTCCAGCAGGCATATTGGTCTATATGCCGACGGGGTTCCTTCTTCCTTGCCTTCCTTGGGGAGCAGGACCAATTTAGCCTGCTTCCATTGCTGGGGGAAAGCGCCAAGCGTCTGAGGCATTTATTAAATATGTACCTCAGACGTTCTCCCAGAAAGTCCAGTGCCCAGACCCATATCTTTCCAAGCACGCCGTCAGGGCCAGGAGCTTTTCTTGATCCTATTCTTTTGACGGCGCGCTGAAGTTCGTTGCTGGATATCTTCTCGTCCTCCTCTAGTTCATAAGGTTTCCCCAGGCCGGGACCCCAGTTGAGTGTGGACTCCTAAACCACTAGCGGGAAGAGGGTGTCCACAACATTCCTGAGGACGGGAGTATCCAGGGATTCCGTGACGGGGGGCGTGTCCAGTTCCTATACTTATTCAGAACTATTCTGTATGGACGCCCCCATGGGTCCGTGTTGAGGGATGACAGTAGCTCATCCCAACAACTGGCCCTGGACTTCCTGATAGTGGCGCTAAGGGCGCATCTTGCGGCCCTATAGGCAGCCAAGGCCTCCTCTCGGATCTCCGGGTTTCTTCTTCTGGGAATACGAAAGAGGGTGCGTCGCGCCTGGACAGAGGAGCGCCTTAATTGCGCTATTTCCTCCGTCCACCAATAGACGGCGTGACGTGGGCGGAGGACCCTGGCGCGTGGCATGGCTGCGTCGCAGACTTCGCGCATAACGCCCCGCAACCATTCCACATCCAGGTTAATGTCCCGCCTTTCCTCTCCCTCCGGGATACCCCACAAAATGGTCATTAAGGCCTCTTCTAGTTTCTTGGGGTCCAGCTTTGTGAGGGTCCACCTACCTGTGTCCCCGCCTCGAGGTGGGTGATGTACCCAGTAATGCACGGCATCCAGGACAAATTCAATGTATTGGTGGTCCGAAAAGGTTTCCCCTCTCGAGTCACCCACCACGCGCCATCCTCGCACCATCCTCTTGGCCCCCTTGGAGCCGATCGTTATATCCACGATCGACTCCTCTTGGGGCCGAACACATGTGCTCACTCGGCCTTCGTTAATAACGTGAAGGCCGAGCGAATTCACCCACCTCACCAGGGTAGTTCCCCTGGTGTCCTGCCTCGACTCACCCAGTGCCGGAGACTTGACGTTAAAGTCTCCAGCTATTATGAGTGGATCGGCAGGGAGTATGTTTCTGACAACATCCCCCACCTGTTCAAGGAGTGAGTCAAACTGGGCAGGACTTCAACTAGGGGGGACATAGCAACTAATTATTGTTGTGGACCCCCACTTTGCTGCAACATATCCGTTCCCCTTTTCAATACATTTGAGAGGGGGGGTGTTATTTGTTGCAGCACCGACCTCGATTGCCGCCGTGCTTCTTGCATTCCCCAGCCACGTAAGCTTTGCTGAGATCTTATAGGGCTCAGCAACAATGGCCAGCCCGATGCCACGCTCAGCCAGGCTCTGATAAAAGAGATTCTGTGCCTGACTGGCGTGGTTTAGGTTAGCTTGGAGGAACCTGACCGCCATTTATTTTGGGTGATCAAGCTCCTCCGGCTTTGCCTCTATCTGCGTACCCTCCCCATCATCTTTCGGCAGAGGGGTATCCTCGGGCTTTTTTTTAGAGCCTTTCCTTGGTACCCTCTGCTCGAGGGGTTCCCCCTCTTATCACCCCCTCTTTATCCGCGAGGACCTCTCGCATTCGGCTCGCTAACGCATCCGCCTTTTTTTTGTTGTCCGGACCCCCAACCTCAAATAGTTGGACACCGGTAACTGCCTTTCTGGCCTTCAGGCCATTAATTTCGAGACTGGCGAGATCTATACTGTCCATCGCCAGTCTCAGATTCTCCTTGTATTGGCCGGATGGGCATGTAAGCACCATCGCAGTTGTACGGGGGACTCTCCTACGTCCATTTTTCCCTCCTCTCTTTTTTGGTTGGGAGGGAGGATTGGACGTCGCAGGCTTAGGTTGAGGGCCCTGTGGTTTATTGCCTGGCTCCTTTGCCTTCGCCTTAACATTCGTGGTTGCCGGAGCCCGATTGTCACCTTTTTTGGTGGTTTTTTTGCGAGCTTTACGCTCTACCACCTCCGACCATGTCTCCTTTTTCCCTGTGAGCGGGGGAGGCGAAAGTGTTGTCTTTTCGGTGGGTTTCGCCTTACCCTTGAGGGCTTGTGTCTGCCCTTCGACAGGGCCTTGTCGGCCCCTTTTGAGTTTGGAGAAGGCAGCTTTTCCTTTTTTTTTGGGAGGCGGCTGGGGTCCCGCTTTCAGTGGATCTTGCCCTCCGCGGGCCTTTTCCCCTTTCCTCCTCCTCTTTCCACCCTCTCGCGGTCCCTCCGTTTTTGCGTCAGGGGCCGTGGGAGCGGGTCCCACGTGATTCTGCTCTTGTCTTCCCCGGGGATTAGAGGCCTTAGCCTCCTCTCCAGCGGTAGACGGGACAGGAAGCGGAGCCGGAACAAGCTTTTTTGGAGCAACCACCGCTCCAGAGAGCCTTAGCGTCTCCATCTGCTTCGCGATGGGATCCAGGAGTGCTAGAACTGCATCCTTTTGGTCCATCAGCTCATTATATTTTGCCCTCAGCTCCTCGGGCAGATTCGGAGGGAAGGCCTTCGATGGCCGCGGTACCCCTTTGATCGTCGATCCCGCCTGTCTTACGGGACCTGTCCTTGCCGGGGGGACTGCTGTGTCCATCTTCATATCCTCCCTTATATCCTTTTCCCCCTGTATAGGAAGGGGAGAGGGGGCAGTCCCTCCCGCTAAACAAGGAGAGGTGGGATTCCGATAATCCTCCTCATCCGACCTCACCACCAGCCTCTTCCTTCTTGTGTTCTTGGGTAATGTCCCTAGATGAGGAAGAGTATGGGGCGGGTAAAAATACAAGGGGAGGAAGAGGAACTTTCTAGTTCGCACCTCCCTTTTCAACTCCGCATTTTCCTCCCGGAGCTTTGTCAGTTCCTTACGGAATTCTTTAAGCTCAGGGTTCTCTCCCTCCCTGATTTGTCTGGCCATAACTGTTGTAGCTGCTCTCAGCAGGACTACAGTGTCTTTGACCTTCCTGACCAGAGACCCTTTCATTCCGTTGGAGCAGTCCGCCACCTTATATAGAATGGTGGAATGCTCCATGAGTTGCGCCGCAATTACCTCGGTGGATTCCAGCAAGAGCAACTCTTCCATCTCCTTTTCATCGTTGAGGAGACGTTTCCACCTCGCTGATTTAGAAGGATCCGGAAGCAGCGACTCTGCCGCCCTTCTATCTCTCTTCTCTTCTTTTCTGCGTCTTTGAGCTTCCTTCTTTTTTTGGCGCCTTCCGACATGTTTGCCGATGACCGGTTGATGGCCTTTGCCCCGTTTCTCCTTTTGCTCCTTGACTATATTTTCTGCCACCGAACTGGTGACAGAAATATTGTCATTCTCCTCTGCGATCTTATCGCGGATCTCCTCGCCATCTATGGAGTCTGCCTCCATATTCTCATCATGAGCGGAAGTCCTCTCCTTCTTGAGCCAGGAATGGTTATATCCCAGCACACGTGCAGAAAAATCTTCCGCAGCTGGCCTGACCTCGTTGTCCTTCGCACTCATCAACGGGGATGGAGGGGGGTCATGCCTCATCCCACTCGTGCTTGGAAGTGGGTTCTCCATCGTCCCTTCGGTTTCCTTCCGACGGGTGAGGGGGAGTTGGAAGTTAACATCTTCAATCCTAGTGATGCGCAACTTCTCCATCCTAACCACGTGTTCTCTGTTTGTTGCATAGGCTAACCTCGCACTGCTCCTGTAGGGATCCTGACGTGGACGCGTTGGCCTAAGCGTCATCCTAACCGAAGAGGAATCTTCGGATATATCGCCCGAACGCAACGGACAGGTGGACCGCGACCAGATTCTTTCCCCAGCGTTTTTTCCCTCCTCGTTGTTATTATTTTTTTTATTTATAATATTATTTATTGATGGGTCCATTTGAAAATAATCCCACTTTCCCCTTGCAGCTCCCTCGACCAGGGTATATCTTCACCGCCGTCGAAAGCGCCCCGAAACATGACTCGTAACGCTCCCGACGAGGGGCCCCAAGTTTCCCCGGGGGGTCGAGATACACCACGGGCCGGCGGCCAAAGACAGCACCGGCACTGGATCTCAGCCCCTTACTGACCCATGGGGTTTTGACGTCCTCATGGGCTTTCAGGGGTTCTGTGTCTGACCTGCAAGGAGCGGCGCCACCCGGAGGGCCCCACGGACGGTTGGGACAGAGCAGCTGCTCCCCTACCCCGCCTTACCCGCCGTGGCGACCAGCATACCGTGTTAACACCCTCTCCTCGACAATCCTCGAGGAGGGCACCGGCGGTGCACCGCTTCGGAAAGGGGAACGGTCGCGATGCACCGCCGGTGGCACCCATCGCGCCGCCGGGCCCTGCCTCAGAATATGTCCGAGCGGCCCCGGCGGCAGGCCGATGCTGCACCTCCGGAGTAAGCCCTCGGCGCGCACACGGCCCACCCGCCGCTGCCCGGCCCGAGCTCAGAATACGTTCGAGTGGCCCGGGAGGCGGCCCTCCTCAGGGACGCTGAGACGAGAGAGCCAAGGCTCTCCACTAGCACCCTGAGGCACTGTTACCGGCCTGAGCTCAGAATACGTCTGAGTGGCCCGGCAACAGTCACCCCGCCTCTGTGCGCGTACAGAGAGGGCCACGTCCTTCCGCCGTTTGCACAGAAACAAAGGGTCTCTCACCCTACTGTGGGACGCTGTCTTCCCCCATGCCAAACCGCGAACGACGCAGAAGATCCCGCGCTGCCGTCCCGGCCCCAGGCACAAAGAGGAACGGCACCCACATCCCCCCCGTGGCCCCGAAAAGGGAGCTCTGAAAAGGGCTGAACCCCATGCTCGGCGGGAAAGACTGGAGCAGCAGCCCCGTGCAATGTCTTTCCCTAACGGTGCCGTGCCACCGGGCGTTTAAATTTCGGGTTGCCGTCCCTTACCACATACGGGTCCCCTCCGAAGAGGGTTGCCCCTGCGGGGAAGTGGGCCCCGTCCCCCCAGGATGCAAAGAACTCTTCCACCCCAGGAGGAGCCCCCCCGAGACTGGGGAGCACTTCCCAGAACTTGGGGAGCAATTGTACAAAGTCCGAGGACTTCGTACTGACCGCTCTGGGCACCCAAAATGTCTTCGGGTGAGCCCTCCCACCACGACAAGGTGGCGGTCAAGGGAGGAGATGGGGGTGTACTTGCCTCTCCCTCTGGGGGAATTCAGGGAGCGGCTGGACACATTAACGGACTGGTTGGTCCGGTACAGCCGCTCCTGGCCGACCCTCACGCTGGGAACTTCAACGCATGGTCTTCAGCATGGGGGTCCGCCAGCACAAATCTCTGCGGGCGTTTGGTAGAAGAGTGGGCGGCAGCAAACCGGTATTTAGCAACGACCTCCGGTTGCTAAATACCGGTGGCGTGAGCACCTTTTTCCGCGGGGCGGAGAATCCATAGTGGACCTGGCCGACCCTGACCGAGAGCTAGCGGGGGACGTCGACCTGGACCGACGACCGCAAGTTGGTATTGCAACGAGTGGAGTAGTGGGCGCGCGAACCGCGGAGTGAGAGGCGAGTGCTGGTTGGCGACGTGCGATTTGATTTTGTTCAAATAAATTTTATTTTCTGGTTTATGAAGGCATCGATGATATCTATATTTTGTTCTTTTTTGACATGGCCCTATGCCAAACTTTGTTTTTTATTTTTTTAATAAAGACAATTTGCGTTTGATGATTAACGTTGTTATACGTGGTTATAACAGGGCATTAAGCCGACTTAACTATTTAACTAAAATTGTAAGTGTGAAAGACCGAGTTCGATTTTTAGTTTTTGTTTACTATTGTTGTGCTGCTGTTGGATTTCGACCCGATCTGGTATCAAGTTTTGTTATCTGCGATGCGTTTAGAAACTAAGACGCATATATGTTAAAGTTATTTTCTTTTGTACTCTGGACATGGCCTTATGCTGAATTCTGTTTTGCGTTACTAAAATAAGTTGCGTTTGGTTACTCATACATTTATATCTGATTTTGACAAGACACTATTTTGAGTTTATTAATTAAGTAAATTGTAGGTGCGTTAAAACATTATCAAAAGGGTTATTTTAGTTATCAGTACCGGTTCTTTTTTTTGTGTTTATTTTTAATATTAAATTAAATGAGGATGGTACATATATCCATATGTTAACGAGACGATAAACCAAGCAATGGGATTTGTAAGTTTGATCGGGTTAACATAGAATATGCGATACGGCTGCGATTGGATAAAGCAGTGGCAGCAGAACAACGTTTGGCATCGCGCTGATGGTGCGAATGATCCGGGTGGACGTCGGGGTATTGTGCGCGAGCGGTGCTGTTTTCTGGCACAAGGTGCCTGAAGTCGGCATGCGATCGTTGGACGTTTGAACAAGCGAGGACCAGCGCTACTTTGATCAACCTGAGCAGACTTGAATTGGTCAAACTCGACCTGGCTAAAGTCGACCTACGCAAAAACATTAGATGGCGCGCACGCGGAAGTCGAAAAAGGGGAAATCACTCCTATAAAAGGCGAGAGCGGACTGGCCTCGAGGTCAGTCGGTCGTTAGAATCAGTCGTTCTTAATAGAAGCTGGTCGGTTCGTAAATTGTAACCCGATCCTGTCTCCGTACAAAGCGGTTAATTTTGTAAATTGAAATACGCGTAACACGGAAAGACTTTTTGTAGAATTGTTGCACGATAAAGAAAGGAAAAGAAGAAGAAGTAAAATATTTAAATTCAATTCAATACTTACCTTGTTGAATACTTACTTCGTCAATTGCCTTTCTTGATCCGACATTGAGCGGACCGTGGATCGAATAGCGGTGCCGTAGACGCGAAGGCTGAAGCTGGAGGATCGTGAAGCTGTGGAGCTGCAGAAAACCTGGATATTTCGGAAAAATCCGGTCAGAATCAGTTCATTCGAAGAAGCTCGAGTCGAGTATTGACCCGGAAAATACTTACCTTTCCACTTGGCGGTTAAAATGGATGACGACCGTGGCCTGCAATTCAGATGAGAGAGGTGTAGTGTAGGTCTTCGGGGTGTGCTCGGGTAGAGCGTCTTAATAGGCCCTATAGGGGACCAATAAATTTGAACGGTTTGGTCACAACCTAACGTAGGCCATTCCCTCCGCCCTGCGAAATGCAAGCAAATAGAGGGTCATCCTCGAGCGGGAATCGTTGTCCGATGACAGACACGAGAGTTCCGCTCGGGGGTAGTCCCTCCACAGGTGTTCACTCGCCACCGCCAGGCGGCATGGATACTCTCTCCGCTGTGGTCCGTCCACAATCTTGTGGACGAGGACCTCCTGATGGCCATATTTCTCTCGGCTACTTAGCTCGAGAGACCGGCCGAGGGGTCGGACCTCCAGTTGGAGATGGAACGACTCCGGGGCATCATGACTGACGCGTGCAACGTGTCGATGCCCCGGGTCAGGACCGGCCCTGAGACCAAAAAGCCCGCCTATTGGTGGACCGAGGAGATTGAGCGATTGCATCACTCCTCGGTCCGCAACAAGCAGGAGTACTCTCGGGCCAAGAGGAGAAACAGGCCGAGAGAGGTTGTGACACAGATATAACGTCTACCGCGATAAGCGGGACCTCATGCGGGCTGCCATCAGGAGGTCCAAGGCCAGGGCCTGGGAAGAGCTCCTCGCTCTTTTGGATGAAGATATTTGAAGACGCCTGTATCAAATAGTTGAAAAAGTTTCGACACGACAGCCCCCAGCGACAGCGGGAGGGTCCCGTTAGCACACATCCCGATAGCACACAACCACACATATTGACCAATGCCTAGGGTAACCAACACGGTTAGTCAATCAGAAGGTTCAATTGTTCATTGGCCAATTAGCATTGTGCGCTATCGGATCCCGTCCGCGACAGCCACCTTAGCTCCGGATATTTTGGAACGAGCCGTCAGCACATTATTCCCGGATGACCCCGGGACACGTGTCGGCAACGTATTTCCTCTCCCGACAACAGAGGGGGGAACCATAGCTCTGGAATAAAGTCCGCAGCTTGAGGTGACGAGCGAGGAGCTAGGGGAGTGCCGGAAAAGATTCCGGGGTAATAAGGCCCCGAGACCGGACGACATCCCCGTAAGGTCTGGGCCCTGGCCTATGAAGAAATAGCGCCAATACTGGCGCGTGTGTGCAATGCCGCATTGCGCACAGGCGAGTTCCCCCCACAATGGAAAAGGGCCAATGTGATCCTCTTCCATAAGGAGGGCAAGGACGCTGTTACGCCCTCGTCGTTCCGGCCGATATGCTTTTTGGACGAGGCGGGTAAAATTCTCGAGAGAATTATAGTTAACCGTTTCGTTCGGCATATGGGAAGACATGGGCCAGATCTGGATGATCGCCAGTACGGATTCCGCGGAGGCCGATCAACCGTAGACGCGATCTTACGCGTTCGGGCCTTCGCGGAGTCCGCAGGGAAGGAGGGCAGGATGGTGATTGGAGTGTTGTTAGACATTTCTAACGCATTCAACACCCTCCTGCCCTAGAGGTACATCCGGGAATCGCTGGTTCGCTTCCGCGTCCCGGGATATTTCTAGGCGATCATCCGGAGCTACCTCAGCGGCCGTTCCCTGTCATATACCAACAGGGACGCCGTTGAGGTAACACGACAAGTAGAGCGCGGGGTTCCACAGGGGTCGGTTCTTGAACCCTTGTTGTGGGACCTTGCATACAACAGCGTCCTAAAGACCTCCCTTCCCCCCGGCTGCACTGTTGTATGCTACGCAGACGACACCATAGTGCTAGCCGAGGGAGAGGAGTGGGAGGACACGGCGGAGCTGGCCATAGCGGCAGTGGGCCGTGTGGTGCGGGCCGTGAAGAACCTGGGTCTCCGGGTGGCTGCCCATAAGACCGAGGCCATGAGCTTCTACGATGGTCCTCGATCGGGCTAATGCCCCCGGACACCCAGGTCCAAGTGGAGGACGTGCCAGTCCGGGTTGGATCCCAGATGTCATATCTGCTCCGCCGAGGGTGTGCCACTTTGTCGTGGTGGGAGGACTTAACCCCGGGCTGATCATCGGGTCCTAGGACCCATGAATTGGCTGGGGTTGCCAAGAGCACACCTAGGAGAAGGAAGACTCCGATTCAAAGCCGGTGGTTGCCCCGTAGAAGTGGGAAAACACTCCAGCGTCCGAGTCAAGCTCGCTAAAAAACCGGGTCATGGCTTTGTTATGCCACCATTTACAAAACTATGAACATGCAAGAAGAAAAGAGTGAGAAGCTTACCGTCCAGGAGGCTTTCGGACTCTCCAGGGCCGGCGCAAATGCCAATATTGTCCCAGTTGGTGCTGCGTCGTCATGGAACAATGAGCTAACCGGAGTGTTGCTAGCGGGCATTTCGGCGGAATTGGCTACCGCTAACAATTCGATGGATACCACGGAAAGCAAACCGTCAATAGGTTTGGTGCTGAACCCCAGAGTGGTCTTGACCCCAATATCCAGGTCATCCTCGATGACGTCCGTCAAATCGACGGCCTCGAGAAAGAGGAAGGACTTTCCGATGTAAACGAAAGTCGAATAAAAGAGGACTAGAAACACCGGTCCACCGGTTTGTGTGGACCTCACAGACGTCACCTCATCTGGTGTTTATAGTAGCCAGGAGTCTACGATCCCCACGACTGAATACGAGTCCGATAACAAAACCTTCACTGAGAAGGCGACATGTTCTGGAGAAGGAACTGAGCCTACTGAGAAATCAGTAGTCAGGAGGAAAGCGCTCTCCAGGAAGAATAGGAGCATTAAAAAGGCTGGCTCCCATCGAGGCCATTAGAAAGGATCCCAGATAAGTTTGGATCCATGGATATCATGGAGATGACGGCACCTGTCCTGTGCGATCTGGCCATTGAATGGCTGGACGAAATAAACAAAGTCCGAAAGAACTCAGGCAAGCTACAGGGCAGGTTCAGCGGAATTATAAAGTCCAGAGTCTACGGACTTATCGAGGTGGTCAAAACTCTAACGGGCAAAGTGGAGGCTCAAGGAGATGGGGAACTCCTTAGGAAGAAGAACCAAAAGTTGAAAGCAAAACTTGCGACGGCCACCAAAGAAGAGCAACGCCTCCTTAGAGAGCTTAAGAAGGAGAGGAAGGATAGGCTTGAGTTAGAAACCGAAAGGGATGGACTTCTCGATAAAATAAAAGAGGATTCAAAAAAACGGAAATATCACCAAAAAATTGGCAAGGTAGAGGAGGATTATACTCCCACACCGCGGTCCGTCTATGCGGAATCTAAGAAGTTAGATCCAAAAAATGAAGATGCCAGCTGGCCCACCCTTGGTGGCGTGGCCAAGCCACCCCATACACAGCTTAGTACCTCTGTCCTCAGCGACAAGGCCCGTGAGGCTGAGCTGAGTAAGCAGATTGCTAATCTTGTGAGTATAAAGAAGGAGGTCAGAGAAGCTATCACCGCTGAGTCTGCCGTCGAATTTGCAGTCCCCCAGGAACTCTCCCCCGAGACCTGCAAAAGGAAAAATAAGGGGATCAAGGTGGTAGATAACGTTCAGGTTGCCCCACCACGACAGACTGCTAACCCAAAGAGGTTATCTCATCCCGACAGTCTATCAAGCCCAAAGAGGTTGCTGCTAGCAGCGATGCGGATTGGGTAGAGGTCGAGAGATTCAGGAAGAAAAGGAAAAAGCAGGAACAAGCTCCGGCAAGAAGTCGACCCGTCTCCAAGTCTCGCCAGACACTCGCGGAGACCAATAGGAATCCCGCCAAGGGTCTCAGTGCGGCCAAAAAGGAGAGGGCCACTAAAAGAAGAAGACTACCCAAAACCGCAGTGTCCATTAAGGGGTGCACGGAGGACTTCTCGTACGCAGAAGCTTTACGCACCGCACGCGAGAGAATCTTCTTGGACAAGCTGGGAATCCAGTCATCAAAGATTCGCAATGCGGCAAATGATAAGATCATTATTGAAATCCCAGGGACGGGTGAAGCCCGAAAAGCGGACTCCTTGGCCGCCCAGCTGAAGGAAGTCCTACTAGGCATTGCCAAGATAGCGAGAGCAACAATTAATGGAGAGCTAAAAATCTCCGGGTTTGATGTTTCGGTGAACTCAGAGGAAATGATACACGCTATTGCAGAGGCAGGATCGTGTGCTGTGGACGATGTCACGAATCGGCCAATTAGGAGACTGACCAATGGCCTCAACACCATCTGGGTCAAATACCCACTTACCGCGGCATTAAAGATCTCAAAGGTAGGAAAGATCCGACTAGGCTGGACCATAGTAAGCGCTGAAATCTTGAAAGCGAGACCAGTCTAATGCTATAAAGGCTGGAAATTCGGACATATTAAGGAAGTATGCAAGGCCGAGATAAACCGTAGTAGATCTTGCTTCCGCTGCGGGGAAGTTAATCACCCGGCAAAAGTCTGCCAGCGGATCCCCAGGTGTGTGGTCTGTTTTAAATCCGGTAGAAAGCCTGGACATCGTCTAGAATCTAACATCTGCAAGGCGACCAAGGAGCTAGTTAAGGCATAATCAGCTTCCAAATTGAGTGAACCATCTCATAGAGTGAAGGACTGAGGAAATGGAGACCAATGATGGTACGGTTACTGCAATGCAACCTTAACCACAGTTGGCGTGCCCATGATGACCTCATGGCTCAGCACATGCTAGAGGCGAAGATCGGTGTGTGCTGTCTCGGAACTCAGACACGTCCCGGACTCTCAGTTTTGGTTAGCCAGCGAGAACGGCCTTGCGGCCATCCACTGGAAACCGGAGCTCACATCAACACCCTGTATGTTGGTGAAGAAATGTAAGGATTTTGTTGTGGCCAAATGTGAGGACTTTCACATAGTCTCATGTTACATCTCGTCCAATACTACTAGCGTGGTCCTCTCAGGGTTCCTGGATGAGTTGTGAAAAGTGATCACGCGTTTGGGGACTAAGGTTCTGGTATGCGGAGACTTTAACACGGCGTTTATCTTATAGGGATCTACCACCTCCAATAGTAGAGGACATCTCGTCAAAGCGTGGGCCGCGGAGTGCGACCTCCAATTGATAAATGTAGGCTCCACACCAACATGTGTGAGACCCCAAGGGTCATCTGTGGTGGACTTCACTTGGGCATCATACAGCCTTGCTGGTATGACCAGCATCATATATCAGAGATTGGAAGGTGCTACAGGAAACGGAGACCCTATCTGATCACTGTTACATCTTGTTTGAGATTAATATCACCCCGTAAGACAGCAAAAACGCATAAGAACGCGTTCCCGAGATGGAACTGGCGCAGGATGGATATTGACAAATTCATCGTCTCCCTGGAATGGAGTTGCTGTGATGGCTCTCAATTGGAAGGCGATACCATCAACGCTAAAGGTAGAGAGGGATGGCTGCGGAAGACAATGAGGGACGCTTGTGATTCAGCCGCGCCAAGGATTAAGAATGGCAACCCTAAAAAGTCTGCATATTGGTGGAATTCTACGATAACTCACCCGAGACAAAAATGTTGCAGAGCCAAAAGGTTGTGGTTCAAAATAAAATTCAAAAATAAAAGGAGGCAAAACACGGACGAGAGGGAATCTTGTGCTAGGAACTACAAGTTAGCCAGGAACGCCTTTAGATTTGAGATAAAAAAAGCCAAGTCTGCGGCATGGCAGAAACTTCTGCGGACCATCGAGCAGGATCCCTGGGGCTTCTTTGCAAGGTGGTCCTTAACAGATTGCGCAGGGCCTCTTTTGGCCTTACAGAGACCATAAAGGAAGGAAACTTAAACCTCCTGTTGAACTGTCTATTCCCGTGGGATGAGGCATCCAATCCATCCGAACGTTGGGACAATACTTGGGAGTGGAATGAAGAGTAGAAGATTAAGACCTGCAAAACGCGAGCAATCCTAACGAGGAGAGACATTAAGAACTCAGCTCCTGGGCCAGATGGGGTCCTGGCGACAGTTTGAAAGATGGTCCCGCAGGAAATGATACAAGCAGTAACGGACGGGTGGGGGTGACACATTGCTGTGCCACTCCCACAGGGGGGATTAAGGTGGGGAAGATGGGCCGGGAATGGCGTGGGTGGGATGGGTGGTGGGTGGGCTGAGATTGGAATGGGGTTTGGGATGAGAAAAGGAAGTGAGCCTCTCCTTTGGAGAAAGGGAATGGTTGAGAGGTTGGGACGGGGCTGGAGCGGGTGGGAAGATTGGTGGGTGGATTGGGATTGGGACTGGGGTTTGGGTACGGGGAATAGGGATAGGGAAGGGATGGGTCTGGAAAGCGGTGGGAAGATCCAGGAAGGGAGCGCCAAATGGCGCAGTCTGCCGGGGCCACAGTAGTCATGCGGAAAGCAGAGCCCGTGACTCTGGCTACAAGACAAAATGGTGGTCCTGCACAGGAGGGTTCTTAGTCGGTATTCCGTCCGAGGCAGTTTTCCTGTTCGGCGGCGAATCCGATACACCCCCGCCGGAAGGACGGCAAGGTATGCGTAAATGCATTTTCCTCCCTGTCGCAAAAAAAAGATGTCATATCTGGGCCTCCTCCTTTTTTTTACAAGGAAGAAATGCTTTTACGCATCCCCGGTACGATGACGGTGGGCCGGGGTATATGGAACTCGCCCTTCCGCTATTATACGGAAGGGAATACCCACTAAAACCTCCTTGAGTGGCCTATCCCTGGCGCTTAGTGGGGGACTCCCGGAACGTGCACTTGCATTACTTTAGGAGCCTCGCGCGCCCTCTCCCAAATAAGGAAATCTTCTCGGGAAGGATAGGAAGGCAATTCTCTACCTTCCATAATGGTCATCTTGCTGTTATAATGGGAGGGCCACTACCTCCTTCCACCTGACTCTACTGGGGGGAGGGGAAAAGGGACCTTAAGGACCCTTCGCCGCCCCCGCGGACGTGAGTCATCCGACCCCGTCTTTGCTTTTTGCTCGTTTTAGCCGGGAACCTCTCCCGGTGTGAACAGTGGCAGGATGGTCGGGTGGTCGACCTCTGACCCCGAGTTCTCCGGTCGGACTCGGCCATGTTTACCTCCGCAACCATTGGGGGGAGGAAGACCCTCCCTACGGTGCGGAGGCAGCAGGCACTAATCCTTAGCGACCTCAGCGGGGGAGGTTTGCAACATGACGTCGCACATCCCTCCTCGCATCTGAGTCGCTCCATCGCAAATATCAGGGGAGATCTGTGACATAAAGTCACAGACCTCCCCCCCGACCCGCGATGCCTCCACAAAGGGAGGCCTGCACTGTCATCCCCCGCGTGGCTGGGCCTCATCCTGGACAATGGCGCTTCATCGCCCATTTTATCTGTCTGGCCCCGAGGCTTGACGCAGCGGCGGCCTCATTGGGTCGCCTGCTGCCCAACCTCGGTGGTGGGCGTGTAAGGAAGCTGTATGGGTGGACGGTCCTGTCCATGGCTCTTTATAGGGCCCCGGTATGGGCGGCCGATATACGGGAGAACCTTTCAGTTCTCCCGATTTTATGCAGGGTCCAGCGCAAGGTGGCCCTGCGGGCCGCCCGGGCGTATAGGACCGTCGCCCATACAGCCGCCGTAGCCCTGGCGGGGACTTCGCCTGCGGAGCTCTTAGCCCAAATGTACGCCGACGTATATCGGCGTATACGGGAGCTTCGTGAAGGGGCGGGACCCAACACCATTATCCCCCACCAGGATGTGGCAGGCGGTGAAGCGTCGCGCTCGGCGATGCCTGTTGGAGAGCTGGCAAGACCAGCTGCTCCACGTTGGCCCCGGCTAGCCGGGCCACAGGATCGCCGACGCGATTGGGCTCTATCTACCAGAATGAGTGGACAAGGTTTTTGATGGCACGTCCTACTAAATGACGCAGGTGATTTCCGGGCATAGGTGCTTCGGGGAATACCTGTGTCGCATTGAGAGGAAGCCCGCACTACGGTGCCACCACTGTGGAGCGAGAAATGATACCACTGACTTCAATTTCTTTGGCGTCAGTAGTATCATGACGGGGGCGGTGGACTCGGCACAGCACACGCTCGAGTACTGCTTGGCGTGGAGCGAGCTTTGCCGGGTTCTTATCGACCAGATCGGCGATGACCTCGATCTGTGGGCCGTGGTGCAAGCCATGGTCCGCAGCGAGGTCAACTGGCGGCCCCTTTAATAGTGCGCCACCTTGACGTGGTGGAGGGACTCTATCCCGAAGCTCCGGGAAACCAGGGTGTAAGGATAGCTAAGAGCGCACCGATAGCCGGATACCTTCGTGGGCCCCGGCCCGGACAGGATGGATAGCACCGGCATGCATACCTGGGTGTCGGACGACTACGACTCGGTCTCCGCTACGGACGTGACGGTCACGGCCGAAATGATGGCGAACGCCACATAGGACATCGGGGCGGAATCCCTTAAGCCGGAGCGTGGCTGGGCGGGGGCTGGGGAGTAACGAAGACACTACGCGAGGGCCTTAGCGTGCCCGCCTGAAGAGCGTCCTTCCTTCCGGAGGAGTCCTCTTCAGAAGAGCCGATCGGATAGAGAGGCGCGCGAAGCTTAAGGCTCCCGGGTTCTGATCCTGAGGTGAGGCTTACGTGTCGCCTAAACCCAACTGGACGGGAGGCAAACGGTTGGGACACGGCTTCTTGAAGGAGGCGGACCTTCGGGTACCGACGAGCCTCCTGGGACGGTCGTTGCTTCCGAGCCGCCCGGTGGTGGGAGGTCTGTCGTTCCTTTGGGGATGGCGGGTCTCACCGGCACTATGCGGTCGTTTTAAAGTAAACGTACACTCTACGATGTAAAGTTTAAGTGAGACCTCGACCTGTTGGCTTGACAACAGGACGAGGCATCAGAGGTCCATTCCCCCCTGATTCGGTGGTTTTGGTGGTGGGTGATAGAGGGATCTTCGGCTAAATTCGAATCCCAAAGTCACTCAACACCGCAACAGGGGTTCCTTTTCCCCTGTATAAAAAAATGTCGAAAGGTCCGGTGGCAAGATGCCCAATGTGGATTGAAGGACTACGATCCCGATGGTACACACGGTACGCACAGGGGTCCGCCTTCTTTCCTTGTAAAAAACGCGAAGGCGGGGACACGGGTTAGGAAGCCCGATGTGGATTGACGGACAATGGTCCCGATGCTACACACGGTTCGCACAGGAGTACGCTTACCCCCTGTATAAAAACTCGGAGGCGTTCGGCACAGGATGTTCATCGGCATGCGATAACATCCTGGAAATGGTATGACCTGACCGGCGGCAATCGGCACGTACCGGATTTGGGCGTCGTTGCACAGAAAACCCACTGGGCCAAAAATACCCTTGGGCCAGTTTGTCTCGACTCCTTCCCTGGGAACTCGTCCAAGGGGAAGCGCCCTGCTGGATCGGGGACCTTAAACGGGTACCTGTTAGTAGTGGAACCCCGAGAGGGGTTTCTGCGAAAGCAGGGCCCTGTGGATGAGCCTTATCAAGGTGGGGACCCGTGAAGGTGGCGACCGGTCTGTCAACACAGGCGTCCGTCTAATGGTAACTCGTCTCGCCCACTATAAAAATCGAAAGACGCACGCGAAACGGCTATCCTCCGAGGGTGTACACTGGAGACAGAACGCCAGGGGTGTCACCTGGGGGATGCGAAAAACGGTGTGGCCCGGGCGAGCTAGGAGCCAAAGGGGATATCGCCCGGTCCGGTCAAACGGCACGGCCCGCACCACCGTGTACGTGGCCGGACCATACGGGCCATCTATCGACCCTCTTCGGAGGGTGCACCACCCTGACGGTGCGCCACCTTGTCGTGGTAGGGGAGTTCACCCCGAAGGTGACCCCGGTGTGATCATCGAATCTTAGGACTCACGAACCCTGGGCGATTCAGAGGGGTGCTAAGAGCGCACCAAAGAGAAGAAGCACCATGAAAGTCACACCAATTGTGAAGACCTTCGTTGTTTCGGATGCTACGGACCGGCGGAAGGGGGTATCGTCCCTGCCCTCCCTTTGTCGTCATCCTGCGAAGGGCCACCTAGGGATTGACGGCGAGTCCCCCGGGGGCATGGGTTATCGCCAATGAGACGAGGAACCCCATGGTTCTCATTGATATGGCCTTGAGGACATACTTCAAGGGATATTTGAGAGGGGCGGATCTTGAAACCACGATCCGGAAGAGATGGAGGAAATTTTGTGGGCTTGACCCGGACGAGGAGACCCGCGAGTGTGCCCTTGGTCTTGTGAGGGCAGGCGAGGATATCCTGGAGGCGGTCATATACCTCACAGAATTTCTAAGGAAAGGCTTTAGTGGATGGTGCTTGTGTAAGGATCCCTCATTACACAGTGACACTAAGGCCCCCTCGAGGGATGCCTCTACACAAACGGAGGCAACAGCAGTGGACACCCCCACTGATGTGGGAGCGTTCACGGAAGTAAAGAAGGCGTTGTGGCGCCTGATCAGAGAGGAGGTAGGGCTCATCCTTGCTGAAAGGCTGGATGGACCCACACGTCCCCTTCCTCTAAAAGAGAACACGACCATCGTGTCAGAAACGGGGTCATCACCGAGTGGCCCCGTTCCTATGGAGATGGAGGCACCACCCTTTGGGGAGATTTGTTTCTCCCCTCTTCCTTCTCCTCCTCAAAAGAGGAAGAAGAAGAGAGAGGCTCCCTTTCCGCGGGACTCCCGCCTTCCTTTGGGGGGTGTTAGTTCCCCCGGAAAGATTGGTCCCTCTTTGGATGGAGGGACTCATTTTCCTCTTCGGAGAGGATGGATATCTCCCCCGTCGTTGTAGAGAGACGCAGTCCCGTCGTAGCCCCAGGGCAGCGGTGGCACCTGTCGTGAGGTGGGTGCAGGGGACACTTCCATCCTGACGCCTCTGCGGGGACTTTGGAGTCCCGGCTGCTCACCCTTTGGGGAAGGGGGACTATGCTCCCGTTCCCTGAGGGTGATACCGCAAAAGGATCCTCTCCGCCCGCTATCTAGGAGAACCGGTGGTGGGGATGAGTGGAGAGTAGTGGCGAGGAGGCCAGAAGGGAGAGGAGACGAGAGCGAGGACGGCTAAGCCGTCAAACCGGTGTCCCTCCCTGCTTTCCCTGTCCTTCCTTCCTTGTGGTGACGTGTCTGCATCCCACTTCGGCGGGCGTCTCATGGGGTTGGGGAGGGGCAGTGAACACAGGGTCGGTATATTTAATATGTCGACCTCTCGCCTCTCTGCCGCGGGAGCCGGTCGCAAATGGGGAGCGCGCTGGGGGAGCACACCCCAGTGTCCCCTCCTGTCTCCCCTCTTCCGGAACACCAATCCCACGGCGCGTGTAGGCAGGGGTGGAGGATTGGGGCACGGCGAGTTAACGCGTAAGCGTGCGCTTCTGGGCTCTGACTCCCTCCTCCGCTGGACAGTTAATGTGTGAGCCGTTCCCACGAATGGGAAAGGCCCGTGCTACCTCGCCCTTTCAGGCATACGCCACATATTTACATCTACTGTGTATCGGAACCGCCCCGAGACGGGCGATGGAAAAATCCAGTAGCGCCTGCTGGTTCGTTTGTGCAGGATGGACAGTTTGGCCACGACGAATAAGCCCATCCTTCCTTCCTTAGGGTGACATAAACTCCGCCGGCTGGCATTCGCCACTATCCGACTCCTTCATCCCGCTATCTTATCCGTCGTGCCCACGGGGACCACGGGGAGGCCTGTCCATTTGCATCCCGACCTGGATGAACGCTTCTGACCCTGTTGGGCGAAGGGAGTAGTGGGATAGGTGGGCGTGTTAAAGTAAAGTGGAATCCTACCTAATTCTTTTTTTAACGCGACGCGAACGCTGCTCGAGAGCGTGGTTGTCCCGAGAAGATTACGGGGTCACACCCCCATACCTGAAGGCTCCGACCTCTTCGGTTGAACAACGGACCTACCTTATATATAATCTACGATTCGTATCCCTTCAGCCAGAGGGATTCTCGGCAATTTTCCGCTGGACAGGGAAGGGGACTCGGGCGGGAAACCTGGGTCTTTTTTCATCCAACCTCTCCAGTGAAGAGTGGCGGAGTGATTGGTGCACACTCCGCCATTGGGCCATTAAATAGGCCAGTAAAGAAAATGTGGCCCAACAACATCTGGGCTACAGTGAAGGGAGTTCCCTCTTGGGGTGAACTCAGGCCAGGGAAGGATCGCGGGATAATGCCGCTGGCATGGAACGCATAAGAAGGAGGGAGAGATCAGGCAGGTCATCCCCCCTATACTCCCCGTGGACCCTGACCCCCCGTGGTTCAGTGACGAAGGTAGCGGGGAGGAGGCGAGGAAGGGGAGAGAGCGGATGATGTTAAGAGGGGAGAAGAGTAACTCCCCTCTCATATCCCCCCTCTGGTGCATCGTCTTTATTACCCCTTTCCCTTTCCCTATTAAGCCTCCTCTCTTGCCATAAAGGAGCCGTGAAGTTGGGGTTTACCTTGAATTGGTAACTCCTCGCCCCGACACATAGCCGCCGGGGAAGGGTTGGATGGGATGGAAGAGGCTTTCCCCCTGTTAATCCGTCTGGCCTCCAACCTCTATTAAGCTGGATCCCTCACCATCTCCAAATAAGATCGCACCTATCAAAAAATTTAGTGCTAATTATGTGCTAATTTGTTGCCGTAGTCCGGATTTTGTTACTCTTATCGTTTAGCAGGAATTTACGTTCAAAATGGTGGAGGGGGCCAGCTTGACATTAAGCTAGCCCCTCCCATAATGAAAAAAAATATATAGAGTGTTCGAAACAAAAAATCGTTTGCACTAGAATTTGTTGCTATTTTGTTGCTCTAAGATAACGTGAAAAGAATTTTAAAAAATTATATAGAAATATGAAAACTTGATATCTTGTCGTTGTGTAACAGATACGCCGCGCACTAAAATCATTATAATTCCATAAAAAATGTGTTGCCAGCATGTATATGGTACTAAACTAATCTGTGAGCAATATACTATCGAAATATATATGTTATTGAATTTGTTGCTCGTTATAAAGTATCGAAAATCGACACTTTGTCGTGATACCGACTCTGTAACGACAAAGTGTCGATTTTCGACACTTTAAAACGAGCAACAAATTCAAAAACGTATATGTTTCGATAGAATATTGTCCACAGATTATTTTGCTACCAATAACACACGAGCAATCAATTTTTTTAATTAAGACGCGTAGGGTCTGCGACGACAAAGTGTCGCTTTTCGACACTTTAAAACGAGTAACAAATTCAAATAAAATTTTCATTTATGACGGAGGAATATATTCTTGCTGGGATAGTTAATTTCAAGCCACCTGCAAAACAAACAAGAAATACTATGGATCAAAATATTGGCCATTATACTGCCATTAATTATCGACGAAATAAGTGGATAGAGTACGATGATTGTAAAGAAGCAGAAACAATTTTAAAAGATAGTGGTATTGTTTGCCCACATAGAATTTTATATACAGCATAATTATAAAAAAGAGGTATTAAATATTACACACACATGCACGCGCACGTACATGCACACGCACGCACACACAATAAGCACGCATATATATATATATATATGTATATATATATATATATATATATATAATATATAGACATATGTGTATATAGTAATACTTGTCATACCTTATGTTTTTAGATTATTACTTTTTCAACAATTACACTAAGAGAAAGTCTTCCATGTAGATTTACATGTTGATATATAAAATTAACTTAGAAAATATATTAACTTATATGGATTTGCATATATATATATATATATATATATATATATATATATCTGAAAGCTAGTATGCATATACCTTTTGAAATATGCTTTACTAAATAGTATTTCTTTTTTCTTATCATTTATTTTTTATAATAATTATGAAAATGTAAGATTTATAATTGATAAAGTGATTGTTAGTATGTTTTAATTTTGATATACTAACATAATTAATTTGCAAGTATTTCTCTTACGATCGCGTAATTTATTTATTGAATTTCAACGATTCTTATTATAGTAATATATATATATATTTTTATATATTTTAATAGAGAAAATTTTTACTTCTATTTAGAAAATCAATATATAGTAGTACAATGATTGCAATTTTATAAATTTTTTTTTATTGATAAGGGTCAGTATTATTTTGTTAATACTTCTATGTAAGCAAGCAATATCCAATTTAATAGCTATATAATATTTTGCTCGATTAAATATTTTATTAAGCTGAATTTGAGAGATATACGTATATCTCATAGCATGTTTTATAATAATTCTAGCGATATGTTTATTTTTTGAAAAATTTAATTTGAAATTTTTTTGCGAGACGTTACACGATGTAGATTTACATGTTAATATATAAGATTAACTTAGAAAATATATTAACTTATATGGATTTGCATATATATATATATATATATCTGAAAGCTAGTATGCATATATCTTTTGAAATATGCTTTACTAAATAGTATTTCCTTTTTTCCTTATTATTTATTTTTTTATTAATAATTATGAAATTGTAAGATTTGTAATTGATAAAGCGATCGTTAGTATGATTTTGTTATAATAATATAATTGATTTCTAAATATTTCTATTACAATCGCATGATCTATTTATTAAATTTCAACGATTCCTATATTTTAATGAAGAAAATTTCAACTTTTATTTAGAAAATCAATATATAGTAATCTGATGATTGCAATTTTATGATTTCTTTACTGATAAGAGTCAGTATTATTTTGTTAATATTTCTATAAGCAAGCAATATCCAATTTAAGGGGATACCGTACCGTACTACCTTACCGATCAAAACGATTGTTTAGTTTTTAAAAGAAATTATTAAATTGGTGGCACAGAATGAAAAATGCTTCTCCATGATTAAAGTACATATAATAACGAACCAGGTTATGTTCAATTTTCAGTTAAAAACAAGAAAAAAAAATTACAGTTTTAAATTATCAACTGCTAGCGTCAAGTCATACATATATTTGTTTAATATAAAAGTTTTGCAATTTGCGCGTACAAAATAAGATAGATTCCCGCTTGGAAATGCATGAAAGAATATATGTAAACTTTTAGAAATGATTTTGAGATCTAGTAAAAATAATTTCGTTTTAAAACACTTTCGTGTATATTATCATATGAAAATCGAGGATAAATGGATAAAAAAGAGCAGTAGATTAGTGCACCAGCAGATTGATTGGTGTCGCGATAGTCAGAGCTCTAATCTTTTTCTGTGACAAGGAAGGACAATAGTACTATCCTTGTCTGTTTCATGCGTAGAGTAATATACATGCACGCCGGTGATACCGAACCGGACCCGTATGACACACACACAAGCGCGAGCCGTTTACATGTGAGCTTGGCACGTGCGCGGTGCCACATATACACGACTCGCGCTTGTGTGTACGTCATACGGAAAGTGAGCCATGCATCTAATTTGGCATTACTGATGCACGCTCTAATATTGTTTAGTGTAGTGAAGTTATTTGTGTAGTGTTAGTTATTTAGGGTCAACAGCACGATTGGAAATATTTGTCTCTCTGTCAACGTAGAGTTTTCTTCAAGGAAGGCTGGATGAAAAGGTTAATATTTTCATTTATATAAAAGGAAATGTTTTAATGTTGTTATATCATATGTTATTTATTATATTATATTGTTATCCAAATATGTTATGGCATATCGTTTTCGAATGAAAGATTTCATTACTCAAAGAGCGATCTTATTTTCCAATAAATTTATATTTTTTATCAAATATGAATTTTGATTCATAAGTTATATATAAATAATATATACATATACAGGGTGTCCCATAATTCGCGAACCACCTGTTACGTGCAGGTAAAGTAGGTTAAACTGAGTAAAAAAATTATCTACCATTTTGCAATTTTCGCAATAGTTAATGAGATATTAATTATAAGAAATCAGCCAATCGGCGCTCGGCAGGAGCGCGCGGCACAAAGGAGCCTCCCATTGTTACTTGATACTAGGCGCGCCGAAGTGGTGGGAGGAATGCTCTGCATTGACAACATGAAGAGTCACACACACATATCGGCGCGCCTAGTATCAAGTAACAGTGAGAGGCTTCTTCGTACCGCGCGTTCTTGCCGATTGACTGATCTCTTCTAATTAATATCTCATTAACTATTGCGAAAATTGCAAAATGGTAGATAATTTTTTTACTTAGTTTAATCTACTCTACCTGCACGTAACGGGTGGTTCGCGAATTATGGGACACCCTGTATAATATATATATATATATATATATATATATATATATATATATATATATATATATATATATATGTAAAATATAATAATATATAATATTATTTAAATAATATAATATATATAGAGAAAGTTACAATGTCCCCATTTGACACTTTCACTTTTATAAAGCACATACTTTATTCTCTAATAATTAAATTATCAAAATAATAAAATAATGTTATAATGTTCTTGAAATTGTCCATTGATCTAAAAATCCAAATATTTCTATTAACACAAGACGGATTTTTAACGTCATTAATCACACTTTTTGAGTGATGACTTGTATCATTTGAAAACGATAATATTTCATAATTTGACTTCCATAAAGTCCATTAAAACATTAGTATTATGAAAATTGTTTTACATTTTTTTCCAAATTATATCTTTAAAACAATTCCTAAATAAAACATATAAGTAGTATATAAAGTCTATTATTAAAATATGGTTTGCATGTGCGCATTAGTTAAAAAATAATCCCAGAGGCAATTTAGTTGTAATCTGGTTGCAATATTTTATGCCAGATGCGGTTTGCAAAACGCACTGGTTAAAAAATTATCCCAGAGGCGATTTATTCGTGAGCTGGTTGTAATATTTCGTACTAAATGTGGTTTGCATGTGCGCATTGGTTAAAAAATAATCCCAGAGGCGATTTATTCGTGAGCTAGCTGCATTTTATGCCAGATGCGGTTTGCATGTGCGCACTGGTTAAAAAATTATCTTAGAGGCGATTTAGTCGTAATCTGGTTGCAATATTCTATGCCAGATGCAGTTTGCAAGGCACACTGGTTAAAAAATTATCCCAGAGGCGATTTATTCGTGAGCTGGTTGCATTTTATGCCAGATGCAGTTTGCATGTGCGCACTGGTTAGAAAATGATCCCAGAGGCGATTTATTCGTGAGCTGGTTGCATTTTATGCCAGATGCGGTTTGCATGTGCGTACTGGTTAAAAAATAATCCCAGAGGCGATTTATTCGTGAGCTGGTTGCATTTTATGCCAGATGCGATTTGCATGTGACATTTTGCGCTGCAATTGTAAAGAACATTTTGTTCCCTCCCTCTATCGATACCGCGGCTATGAAATATAGTTGCGAGAGGAAAAAAATTGCAAAAAAAATTGGACAAAAAATAAGAAAAAGAAGATTAAAACTTGCGGATTATTCATTAATGTTAAAAATCCATGCTTGGGTGCTTCTCCTGATGGGCTCATAGATAAAGATGGCCTGGTAGAAATAAAATAGTCGGTCGAACATCTAAATTTCATTATAATTACCCATTTAGTTTTGTCACTCTAGTTGCAGTACCTCAAAAATAAAAAGGAAACATAATATTAAGTACGCGTCCATAGAATAGCATAAATTAAGTAATAGCGATAATATAAGTCAATGTTCACTCCACCTCGCCGTCATCACTCTTACTAAACACAAACATACACTTACACATCACCATAGACACACGCATCGAGAATTAACCACCACCCGGTATAACAAAAATATAAAGAAAATCTATATCACAAGCTAAAATCACGCAAAGAAAGAGATCACAACTGCGAATAAGCGGAAATACAACTCCCGACATGTTCACCTCAATAAATTGACACCTGGTATATAAACTAACATTGACATTATCGAAACATTAGTATAAAATAGTGTTTAACAACCAACCCATTCATTTCGTTAAATTACATTAACAAATAAAAATTCGGTCAGCTATCATTTATAATTTATTCATATATCAACCATGAAGATAACTCGGTGCATACACATATACATATTTATATATATATATGCGACTCGCTGCAGAAATCATAATCCACAGATATTTTAAAGACAAATTATAATGACCTGACAAGAACTCCTCGAGGCTCAGACAACATTTAAGTGATCAATTAAAACCAATATTAAAAAAAATGGACCACTCATGATACATATATATATATATATATATATATATATATATATATATATATAGCGAAAACAATATAAATATCCCATAAAAAATTTAAAACGAATAAAGCTCTGGAAGATAACAAAAGTTAGACAGTCACACACAAATATATACAATTAATTAATTAACTCTTACTTATATAAGGTGTCCGAAATAACTTGAACACGATAATATTCTTAAAACCCCGTTTTCATTTTATTGGATATGAATAATAATTACAATATCCATATGCATAATTAACAAAATGATCATACCTATATACACGGTGGTACAATAACACACACATCATACATTACATAAATCAAGTATAAACGCATAATGAACACCTAGAAATAATTACATAGATACACGCTCCATAAGAAACACACCATAAAATTATATAACAATAGTCACCTAATATACCCGGTGATACAAAAATACGCGCGTTATAAACTTATTATATACACAATATTTAATCAGTATCTGACTATTATAGTTATGTTATCCACCCAGTAACACACAAATATACATATCCTATAAATAATTTATATACACGGTGACGCAATAGTACGCACAAACAACGCATTCTCAATAGACCTATTATAAACTTATTACAGGCATACACATATATTAATATACGCATAATCAACATATCATATACACGGTAACACAATAATTCCGGATCTTATAGCTAATTCATACATATTCCATACACATTATTTAAATTACACACTCGATCTCTCACAATATAAACTTATCACACATTTATGCGTTTATACACATTTACACACTTTTCATCCATTCATTGTAAATAAATCACGGCATATTACATGTACATTTATACCATTATTACTTATATATAATATATAAACTTTTACTACTAGTTATAATGATATACATACATATAGTTATATAACAGCGAGTTTAATGTCTGTAAACTAATTTAGACCTTGTAATCCACAAATAACATTATGCGACATTATAAATAATTGTTAACTAATAAGTTAATTAGCGAAATGCTCTCATATCTCTACAATATGTTTTACTAGCTGTTTTTATCCATTTATTTATTTAGGGGATCTCGCTATCGATCCTTTTCGGTCATTTCTTTGAACATCGATTTCAATATTTAAAACATTTTTTCGTTCCTCGGCCTTCTTATGACTGGTTGGGCAGTTATTGCTTCATCTTTATAGGAGGTAAAGACGTGGAGCCGACAGTGCGTAGCGGCGTTATTTGTTTTTTTCTTAAGATTATGCAGCTGTATTTGTCGATTTATTCATTTAGAGGATCTCACTATCGGTCCTTTTCGGTCGTTTCTTTTGACATCGTTTTTAAATAATGTTTTAAAATATTTTTCGTCGCGCGATCCTTTTTATGATTAGTCGGGCGATTATTGCTTCATTTTCGGGAGGAAAAACGTGAAGCCGACAGTGCGTAGCGGCATTATTTGTTTCTTTCTTAAGATTATGCAGCTGTGTTTGTCTGTTTCGTTGTTTAGAGGATTTCGTTATTGATCTCTTCCGGTATTTGTTTAGATATCGTTTTTAATGAGTCTAAACATTATTTGATGGTAATGGTTCTCTTCTATTGCGCGACCCGTTTTTTGTGACCAATCGGACGATTATTGTTTATTTCGTGGAGGGGGGGGGGGAAACGTGGAGCCGACAGAACGTAACATATTTATTATTTATATTTATAGTCAAATATACATGATAATGCCCACCCACTGTGCGAAACGTTATTCTTCAGCGCAAACATCCGTACTGTCGGCGTATATGTTTTCATTTAGCAAAAATTTTATCTCACGCTTTGTCGTATAGATTTGTAACCGAATATTTGTATCGATTTCATCGTACGGCAACCACTTACGGCGCTCGAGAAAGCACGTGGGGACGCGATTTTTAATAATTTTTAGCAGCCTTACATTGACGCTTGCAAAATTACGCCAGAAATACTCCCCTCCTCATTACGGTTTGCGATATTACAAATTGCTCGCAGTACTTTGAATAGTTTAGTATCGCATCAGTTGTCCGTACATAAGGTTGTGCTAAAAAATGTGCTCCACAAAAGAAACCAACAAGATGAATTTTTACATTCCGATTGAGAACGGTGAAATTTAATAAAAAAATGTAAGTTTTATTTATTTTCTAAATATTATTTTTTAATATATATTTTAATATTTTATATAGCGTTTCATCTCATCGTGCGGTTTGCATACTTGGTTATACCTTAACCCCGACATCTTACAAATATTTGGAGATTGGAATAAGCGTTGGAGCTATGTCTTATGTGGAATTGATACTTGGTGATAACCGAAGCAATCGAGTAGTATTGCCTATCGTACTCTGGCACTTATTGATGCAGAAACGTACAGACATTGAACGATATGTACAATTGACTGAAAGTCAGCCATTATAGATCTGCGATCTATCTATCCAAATGATTAAATTAAACTGATCGAGGATTGTTAAATTAACATTATCTAATAAGTCTTTGTATATGCAACCTTAAACATTATTACATTTATTCAATTTTGAAAATTATATCGATCATATGCATTCATGGTTGTGTCAAAATACACATCTCGTGAATGAAAAGTTTAAACAATTTTGTAACGTTTTGCAACGTAACAATATTATTAATGTAAATGATGCTGTGAAAGCGATTCGCGAGGTTAGGTTAGGTTAGGTTCCTCCTCCCGGTGCAAACAGTTGCACCCCCGCCCACATCCTTTCCCGACCAGGATGCAATTCGCATCCTTATTAGAGAGGAAGTGGCTCGGGCTCTCCATGAGAAGCCGAGTTACACTGGAGAGAAAGATCCCAATAGGGTTCCCAAGGTGGGAGAGAAAAGGGAGACAAAGGAGAAAAAGGGACAGGAGCAGGAGTGGAGAGAGGTAAAGAAAAAAAGGAAGTCGGGGAAGGGTAACGGAGAGGTCCGACCCAGTAACACTGAGGGCGGAAAAGATGGGAAGGAGAGGAGAGGGGGTGGCGATAAGATCAAAAAAGATCTACAAGACAGCCCTCTGAGATGTTTCAGGTGCCTCACAGTGGAGCATCTGAGCACCTCCTGCCGCTCTGGAGTGGACCGTGGTAACAGGTGTTACACCTGTTAACCGGTGTGGTACACCTGTAACACCACTCCATGGTGGGATGCAGATCGGCCCCCAGGTGCCCCTTATGTGGGGATCTGGGGGTCGACGACGGTCATACTCTGGGTGGGGAGAACTATGTTCCGTCCCCCCTCGAGCGGAGAATAGGGGGAGGTGGAACACACCTCTCCCTCTGTCATCCCCCAATAAAGGGGGATGACGGTCAAGTGGGGGAGTAGGAAGGGGTAAGACATAGTCTTTTCCCCTCTCCCCCACGGGGCAGTGAACTCGGGGGGTCTTTTACCCTCCTCGCCCCAAAACGGCTTTCAATCAGGCCATTAGCGGGGGCGGTGAGAGTCATATTCTCACCTCTCCCAGGGGTCAAGGGGAAGTAGGTGCGGGAACACCCACTCCCCATTGCACCTTGGCCCCAGGGAAGGCGGCGGGGTTGCGTGGTGGTCCCGCAACGCCGCCGTTAATGCGTCACTGAAGTTTCTCTCAGTGACGCATTAAAAGGCAGGAATCTCTTCCGACCATCTGGGGGAGAAAGGCGGAGGTGGGTCCTGGTTGAATGCTAACGCGACACCAGAGCCCACCCGCCAACCGCCGAGAGGACCACCGTCTGGTTTTAGTGGGTATACCCCGTTAAATAGGGGGAGTCCCACATACCCCCGGGGAGTTCCCGCCCCTCGGGGGATGCGTAACGCATTTTCAGACGAAAAAAAAAAAAAAAAAAAAGGTTAGGTTAAGTTCCTCCTCGTCGTGCGCCACCTTGTCGTGGTGAAAAGGCTTAACCCTGAAACCCATGGAACACCCACACGGCTCCGGCCAAGTTGGGTTAACTTCCGGGGTGGAAGGGGAACTAAGAGCGCACCATACCCTTAGTAAGGGTACAAGGGGAGCCCAGCGATTCCCTTAAGGACTGCGCCCACCCCCTTGGGGGTGGTCTAAAGCGCGAACCCAATCGCTGGTAGGGGTAGGCGGCCCTAAGTGCAATCGCCCGGTGGTACGGCACCGTTGGGGGAGGACTGCTCCTCGCCCGTGACACACCGCTGGGTGCTCCTGGCACATAAGGGTTTCCGCGCGTGTGGGTGTTCCCGCCGTGCGGCGTCCCTCGGGGGGATGTGGGTGCTGGCATGGGCTGGCGTCCCACAATCGTGGGGCTCCATCTCGCGTGCAGGCGGCTCAGTGAGTTCTACCCCTGAGTGCGCGCCGCGAGGGGAGCGGACGAGCCAATGGATCTACGGAACTCCCGGACCCATCGGGCCGGGCCTCTTCCGAGCCGCTCGGACGTTTTCCGAGAACGGGGTCGGGGAGGCGGAGAAGGGCCGGCGCGGGCCGCACGGGCATAGCCCAACGGCGCCGGGTCGGCCCGGCCGTCGGAGCCGCTCGGACGTATTCCGAGGCAGGGTTCGACGGCGGGACGGAGCCCGACGGTGCATCGCGACTGTTTCCCTTCCGAAGCGGTGCATCGTCGGGGCCCTTTGGCGGGAGATAACTTCCGTCAAGGGCGCGTGCAAGCTGGTCGCCATGACGGGTAAGACTGAACCGGGGAGCGGCGACCCAGTCCCAACCGTCCATGGGGCCCCCCGGGTGGCACCACCCGCTGCGGTATCCCGGAGGTCGGAGGCCGGGAACTCCCGAAAGCCCATGGAGGCGTCAAAACCTCCATGGGTGAGTAAGAGGCCGGGGACCAGTGCCGGGGATGTATGTCCCCCGGCCCGTGTTGTATGTCACCCCCCCGGGGGAACTTGGGGCCCTGTCGTGGAGTGTTGCCGGTCATGTTTCGGGACACTCTGCGGCAGGTGAGGGTACACCCTGGGTGACGGAGCCGCAGCGGGGAGCGGGAATTAACGAAGAAATGAAGTCATTATCAAAAACAAATATGGAGACGGGCGTAAAGAGAAACACTGCGAGTCTCGCGGGAAGAAAAGGAAGGAGAGCCTCGGTCGGGGCGACCGCTAGTGTCCTGTGGTCAGGGAAACTAGGTTACTGACCGACCTGGAAAAAGCGACTCTAGACCCGGTCTTGAGAAAGATGAGGGCGAGACCGCTTAAAAAGGAGAGAAGCGAGAGCAAGAAAGAAAGGACCGGTGAGGTTATCGAGGTGGAGGATGATTCCGACGTTGACGGTTCGGAATCGGCCGGCTCGACGAACTCACAGAGCGATACCGGGTCCTTCCTCTTTGAAAAGAGGAAACAAGGTCGTCCGATAACCACGGGCGAATATGAGGTGAAAAAGACTATGGACCGGATCAAACAGGTTCAGGAAGAACTGGCTCTGTTCCAATGGGTCTATGACAGGTCTGCTCTACCAGGGGAAAGGAATAAAGCCTGGAAAAAGCTAAAATCGCAAAAGGAAATTGAGGAGGAATTGAAAAATTCTCCGGCAGCTGATGTCTGCGCAGAGATTCTCACCGCAACACAGGCGGTGGAGAAGGTGGCGAAGGTCTCCAAGAATCTCAAAGGAGACCTCGTCTGGCTTCTTAAGGAAGCCGTGCTGGTGACCTCTGCGGGGGCGGTTACCCTAGCCAGTAGGGGAAGCATGTCCTCCGATGAAGTAAGAAGGCAATTGGAGAAGACTAAGGCTCAGTTTGGGGCCCTCATTGAGGAAAATACCAAACTGAGAAGGGACGTCGAAGAACTGAAGGGAGCGAGCGGTTCCCTTCAGCGCCAGATGGAGGAGTTGACGCGGAGAGAGACCGCGCTTAAAGAGGAGAATGCACTCCTAAGGAAAAGAGTGGAAGAAGGAACGCCTATCAGGAGGAAAGAACCTCCCCTGGAGGTGGCTCCAAGTACCCCTACCTCTGCCCCTCGTACGAGGAGCAGAAAGGGTACGGGAGTAATTAATTACGCGGAAGAAGGCTCCAGCGAAGAGATGGAGACCGAACCGCTCCTGGGGAAAGGGGCCCCAGAAACCGATTCGGTGGTTCCTAAATCCATGGGGACAAACACATCCCCCGCGGGATCATACAAAGGAGGGAAGTTCCCAAATATAAAAGGAAAGGTGGGACCTGACAAAAGGGAAGGGAAAAATAAAAGAAAAAACAGAAAAAAGGGGGCGGCAAGGAAATTGGAGGTACCGCAACCCCAAGGTAAAGAACCGCCAATCTCCCTCTCGCTCATGGAGGAGGAAGAGATTAGAATCAGGGCCAACCCCGAGGTGGGCTGGAATGTGGAGGAGGTCGTGTCCGAGGCCCTTAAAGTTATCAAAGGGCGGAAGTATCTCAAGGAGGGAGACCCGATGGTAGAGGTTAGGTACGCCGAAAACCTCGCCTCGGGATCGACCTTTATGGGAGAAAATCAGGGCCCTTTCAGAGGGCAAAAAGAAAGAGGAGCGGGAACTAAAGCCGCCATAATTAAAGGCGGAGGAGGACCCGTCCCAAAACCGTCGCGGGCAGCCGACAAGGAGCGACTCACATATGCGGCGGCACTGGAAAAGAAAAGGAAGCTGAGGAGCGGGAAGGAGACCGCATCCCCGGCACCCCCGACAGCCAAGGTAAAGGGAAAGGAGAAGGGGGAGAAGAAGAGACCACCACCACCTGGACCCCCTGATGGGGGTAAGAAGAGAGCTGGTGCCCCCAGGCCGATAAGGGTCCCCCGCACTGCGGCGGTTGTTTTTACGTGCCCGGAGGGACAGTACAGCGAAATGGTCCGCCGTGCGAGGGGTCAGATCGACCTGACTGAGCTCAACATCACGGAGCTCAGGAACAGGAGGGCCCTTACAGGGGCGATTATATATGAAGTGGGAGGTGAAGGAGCCAGCCAAAAGGCTATGGCTTTTGCCTCCAAACTTAGAAAGGCGTTGGAGGGGGCGGAGGGAGTTAGGGTATCCCTCCCTATCAAGACCGCGGAGCTCCTGTTTCGGGACCTGGACGATGCAGTCCAGGCCTCGGAGGTAAGGGACGCAATCGCGGAAGTCGGTGGATGTGCCCACGGGGACATCAAAGTGGGGGCGATAAGAAGAGCCCCCAACGGGATGGGCTCGGCGTGGGCCAAATGCCCTGCAGCTGCCGCCAATCTGGTGGCGAAAGCCGGCAGAATAAGGGTTGGGTGGGCCCACGCCAGGGGTTGAATTGCTGGAAGAGAGGCCCCTCCAATGCTTTAAATGCCTGGGTAGGGGACACGTACAGTCGAAATGCACGGCAAC
The DNA here is from genome assembly GCF_047496725.1 of Anoplolepis gracilipes. Taxonomy (NCBI): domain Eukaryota; kingdom Metazoa; phylum Arthropoda; class Insecta; order Hymenoptera; family Formicidae; genus Anoplolepis; species Anoplolepis gracilipes. The sequence continues at coordinate 162,684 of NC_132982.1, forward strand.
CGTGGAACGAAGATTCGGTTGCTTCCAATGCGGGGAGGAGGAACACCGAGCGGCGGACTGCAGGGCGGCGCCTAGATGTCCCATATGCGCGGATAGAGGGAAGCCGGCAAGACATAGGGCGGGGAGTGCGGCCTGCCCCATTGCGCAGGGTGGTCGCATAACTGGGCGAACTACCGGGGCCCTTAGGGGGGAAACACGCAGGCCCGTAGAGGAAAGCACTGGCCGGAAACCTTCCTCTATAAAGGGGAAAGGATCCTCTATAAGGGAAAAAGGACACGACGCGGCGAAGAGGACAGTGAATGCGGGAACTCCCACACCCCGCGGCGCGTCGACCCCTAGGTCGCAACCGAAGAGGAAGAGAGAGGGAGAATTGGAGAAAAAAGCCAAAGACCTCAACAATTCCTGCTCCTCACCCCCCAACAAGCAGCTGAAAGAGGGGGGGAGGAAATGGAGGGAAATGAGGAAACGGAGGATGTCCCCACCACCATAGAAAGGGAGAATACCCTGGAAGGAGTACCCGCCGGTCAGCGGGTGGTGGGCGGTCTGGGATGGTGGGCGAGACCGAGGCAAAGATGGGAAACAAAGGGGAGGACGAGGATACAAATCTCCTCTCCCTAGACTACCCCCTGAAGGAGAAGGTACAGGATGGGAAAGGGGTTCCGAAAGCTTCTCTTCATTAAAGGGATCGGAGGCAGGCCCGAGTCATAATTCAAATAATAAATAAATGGCGGCTCGGGTCTTGCAAGCAAATCTCAACCACGCCCGTCAGGCGCAAAACTTGTTTGTGCACACTCTGGCGGAGCGTGGTTGTGGTTTGGGCATTGCTGCGGAGCCGTACCGGATCCCCGAGCACCCTTCGTGGGTGGGGGACGAGATGGGCTCCGTAGCGATTACATGGAGGGCGGATGCTCCGGCCTCACTTCCTGCCAAACTGGTGGCCAAGGGCAAAGGGTAAGTGGCGGTCAGATGGGGACCCGTTTTGGTCGTCGGGGTCTACCTGCCGCCTAGTCTGGACCTCTCAGGATTTGCTGAGAGGTTGGACTCCCTTACCGCTATCATCAGCGGGATGGGAGTGGGGCGGGTGGTGGTCTCGGGGGACTTTAACGCAAAATCGATGACGTGGGGTTCCCCGAGGACGGACCGCCGAGGTGTCGCGGTCAAGGAGTGGGCCGCGACACTGGATTTAAGGCTGCTGAACGAGGGAGGAATAAGCACCTGTATACGGGAAAGGGGCGAGTCGGTGGTGGACCTTACCTGGGCCTCCCTAGCGACCCTCAACAGGGTGCTAGGGTGGAGGGTGGCCACGGAGATCGAGACTTTGTCTGATCATAGGTACATAGTCTACGGCCTCATGGTCACACCCGAGCAGGTGCTCCAGTCGACGGCTGAGAGAGACGACCTCTCCTAGGCGCTGGAGCACAAAGAAAATGAACGAGGACGCCTTTATGGCCTCGATCCTCTCGACCACGTGGTTGGGGAGAGGAGAACCGGGAGAGGCCAACAGGGACATAGAGCAGGAAGTCGAGTGGATCCGGGGCGCCATGTCTGATGCATGTGACGCGTCAATGCCCCGGATCAAGGCTGGTCCGCAAGGCCGTAGAGCGGCGTACTGGTGGACCGGGGAGATCGCGAAATTGCGGCGGTCATCGGTCCATCAAAGGAGGAAATACGCCCGGGCCAAGAAGAAGGATAGGTCGGTAGAGGAAGTTAGAGGCCTTTACCAGGCGTACAAAGTGGCCAGGGACGCCCTACGCCTGGAAATAAAAAAAGCGAAAGCTAGGGCGTGGGACGAGCTCCTCTCGCACTTGGAAGAGAACCCTTGGGGACGGCCATACCAAATGGTGCTCGGGAAGCTTTGCAATAGAGGGCCACCGGCTACGGAGACCCTTTCCCCGGAAGCCCTGGACCGGGTGGTCGGAGGGCTCTTTCCACAGTCTGAGGAGGAGGATACCCCCTCCCCCATCTTTGCGAAAGGAGGACCTGAATGGTCAGAGGAGCTGGCGTTCTCGGGAGAAGAAATGGAGAGGTGCAGGCGGAGACTCTGCGGCATCAAGGCCCCCGGACCCGATGGACTCCCTAGGAAGGCGTGGGCTGGAGCCTTTGAGGTGATGGGTGGGCATCTTGCACACCTACACACGAAGTGCCTCAGACTGGGAGTCTTCCCCGAGAGGTGGAAGAGGGCCAATTTGGTCCTCTTGCAAAAGGAAGGCAAGGATATGGAGACCCTCTCGTCGTTCAGGCCCATATGTTTGCTCGACGAGGCTGGCAAAATCCTGGAGAAGATAGTCGCCAATCGCCTCGTCGAGCACCTGGAAAGCATCGGGCCGAACTTGGATGACCGGCAGTACGGCTTCCGCGGTGGAAGATCAACCGTGGACGCAGTACTGAGGGTGCGCGCCTTTGCGGAAGCCGCGGTGCGGGAGGGCAGGGTGGCGATCGGCGTGTCTCTTGACATCTCGAACGCCTTTAACACCCTGCCCTGGAGATGTATCCAAAGAGCCATGGCCCGCTTCGGCGTGCCGGGATACCTCCGCCGGATCATCCAATCGTACCTCAGCGACCGCTCCCTACATTACACCAACAGGGACGCGGTAGAGGTTACGAGACGAGTGGGATGTGGAGTCCCACAGGGGTCGGTCCTCGGGCCACTCCTGTGGAACCTGGCCTTCGACGGGGTGGTAAGGACGGCCATCCCCCCCGGCTGCACGGTCGTCTGCTACGCGGACGATACGATCGTGTTAGCCGAGGGGGAAAACAGAAGGGAGGCCTCGGCCCTGGCCACGGTAGCGACGGCGTGTATTACGCGGGCTATCAAGGAGTTGGGCCTGAGGGTGGCGCCCCAGAAGACGGAGGCAATCATTTTCCGGCCAGGTGCTAGAAGTGTGCCGCCGAGCCTTCGGGTTATGGTGGAGGGGGTGGAGACGAAAGTGGGAAATACCCTTAAATATCTGGGGTTACTGCTGGACGGTGGGTGGCGCTTCGCCGCGCACTTTGCCCAGTTAGTTCCCCGCCTGGAGAAAGCAGCTGCCGCGCTGGGCCGTCTATTCCCGAACCTGGGAGGCCCTGACGGTCGAGTCAGGCGGCTGTATGGATGGACGGTTCACGCTATGATGCTGTACGGGACACCCGTATGGGCCGAGGATATCAGCGGCAACCGGAGGACCCTGGGCATTTTGCACGGGGTCCAAAGGAAAATGGCATTACGGGTGGTACGTGTTTACCGTACAGTGTCATTCGAAGCGGCGACTGCTTTGGCGGGGATTCCTCCCGTGGAGCTTCTCGCGAAGATGTACACCGATGTGTACCGACGCATGCGAGGGCTCCGGGAGGCGGGGCGGAACATCGTCCCCCGGGCGAAGATTGCGGAGAGGCGGCAGCACCATAGAAAGATGCTGGAACGGTGGAAAGCAGCAGTTGCTCTCTCCGTCTGGCAGAGCTGCGGGGCGTAGGGTGGCTGAGGCCATAGGGCCTCACTTAGAGGCCTGAGTGGAAAAAAGGAAGGGGGGAATGACCTTCCGTATGACTCAGGTGTTCACGGGGCACGGCTGCTTCGGCGAATATCTGGACCGTATTGGGTAGGAGACTACGGGCAAGTGCCACCACTGCACCGACCCCCTGGACTCAGCGCAGCACACCCTGGAGGTGTGTCCTGCGTGGGTGGAAAGCCGGGCGGAATTGTCCACGGCCGTGGGAGAGGATCTCTCCCTCGTAGCCATAGTGAAGGCTATGGTAGAAGGGGAGGATAAATGGAGGGCGGTGGCCTCTTTCTGTGGAGTAGTCTTCAGCACAAAGAAAGAGGCGGAGCGAGAAAGAGAGAGAGAAGGACGAGAGAGACGCCGGGGGAGGGAAGATAAGACCCCTCCTCCCTCTCCCGGGAATTCGGGCGAGAACCCCCAACAGCAGACCCCCACCCTTGGAAGCCGACCCCCACTAGTAAGTGGGCGGTCGGACCAGGGGGCCGGAGCAGGCAGTGGGGTGGACAAGGAAGTAGGACGAAAATGACGATAAAGGGGGGGACACGATTATCCCCCCCCCCATTACGTCTCTGGTGTGGGAGAGACGCAGAGCCGGAAGTGGGGTAGGAAACGGACATTCCACCTCCGTCTACTGCAATCTGGGAAGGAGAAGACCCCGGTTGGTATCCCGGGGTCGTAATAGGGAAGGGACGTTCCTGCGAGTGCTCGTTGGACCCAGGTCCAAGCGTGTGTGTGTACAAGACGGGCAGGAGGAGGGAAAGTGCCGATGGCGAGGCCCTCCTTTCTGCATAAACCGTCTGGGAAGGATACCCAGGGGGGGTTTTAGTGGGTATTCCGGTGCTTCCTCTATAGCGCCGGCGAGTCCCACATACCCCGGCCAACCAATACCAGGCCGGGGATGCGTAAAGGCATTTCCCCCTCGTAACAAAAAAAAAAAAAAAGGTTAGGTTAGGTTAGGTTAGGTTAGGTTAGGTTACCTCCCTACTCCTTCCCGATGATGCGGCACCTTGACATGGTGGGGAGGCTCTGTCCTGAAGCCCGGGAAACCGGAGTGGAGAGATAGCTAAAAGCGCATCTTTAGCCGGATTTCCTCTTGGACCCGGGCTCGGGCAGGATGCATAGCACCGGCATGCATACCTGGGTGTCGGACGCGTACGAATCGGTTCCTGCTACAGACGCGACGGTCGCGGCGGAAATGATGGTGAACGCCACATAGTACGCCGGGGGCGAAAGCCCTTAAGCCGGAGCGTGGCTGAGCGGGGGTTGAGGAGTAACAAAGACACTACGCGAGGGCCTTAGCGTGCCCGCCTGAAGAGTGTCCTCTCTTCCGGAGGAGTCCTTTTCAGAAGAGCCGATCGGATGGAGAGGCAACCGATGCTGATCGGGCTCCCCGGGTGCCGATCCTGAAGTGAGGCTTACGCGTCGCAAATCCCAACAAGACGGGAAGCGAGCGGTCGGGGCGCGGCTTCTTGGAGGGAGGCGGATCTACGGGTGCCGACGAGCCTCCTGGGACGGTCGCGCTTCCGGGCCATCTCGGTGTCGGGGGATCCTCCGGCTCTTCGGGGACGACGGGTTTGGCCGGCATCGCTTTGGTCGTTGTAGGGTAGTCGCCACCCTACGATGCAGGGTTCGGGTAGGACCTCGACCTGTTGGCTTGACAGCAGGGCGAGGTGTCAGGGGGTCGCTCATCTCTGATTCGGGTCTTGGTGGTGGGTGATGGAGGGATTTTCGGCTGGATCCGAGTCCCAAAGTCACCAAACACCGCAACAGGGGTCCTCTTTCCTCTGTATAGGAAACTCGAAAGACGGATCGGTTGACAGGACGCCCGATGTAGGTTGAAGGACCGCAGTCCCGATGCTATACACGGTACGCACAGGGGTCCGCCTTCCCCCTCATATAAAACACGGAGGCGACCGGGGCAGGGTGTTTATCAGTATGGATAACACCTTGCATATAGGATTAAGTTAGTACAACCCTACGATGAGGTTCCGGGTAGAACCTTGGCAGTTGTTTCTACGTGGAAACAATAGTACAAGGAACAGGGTTCGCTCTCCCCTGACGGTGACAGGACGCCCGATGTAGGTTGAAGGACCATGGTCCCGATGCTATACACGGTACGCACAGGGGTCCGCCTTCCCCCTCGTATAAAAACGCGGAGGCGGGGACACGGGTCAGGAAGCCCGATGTGGGTTGAAGGACACTACCGTCCCGATGCTACACACGGTTCGAGCTGGGGTGCGCTTACCCCCTGTACAAAACACGGAGACGTTCGGGGCAGGATGTTGATCGACAATGCGATAACATCCTGTGAAATGGCTGGTGCCTGACCGGGGGAAACCGGTTCGCGTTGATTGGGGCGTCGTTGCACCGAAGACCCCTCCGAGCCAAGTGCCGTTGGGGCTAGTACGTGTCTCGACTCCTTCCCTGGGAACTCGTCCAAGGGGAAGGGCTCTGCTGGATCGGGAACTGGAAGCGGGAACCTGTTAGTAGTGGAACCCAGGAGGGGTTCTGCGAAACCAGGGCCCTGCGGAAGCTTCTCGTCAAGGTGGGGACCCATGAAGCGCGGCCGGACCGCCAATACAGGAGTCCGCCTAGTGGTGATTTGTCTTGGCCACTATAATAACCGAAAGACGCACGCGAATGGCTACCCTTCGAGGGTGGACACCGGAGGCAAGAGTGTGAGCCAGGGGTGTCACCCGGGGGATGCCAAAGAGGTGTCTGGTCCGGGCGAGTTTAGGGCTAAAAGGGATGTCGCCCCGGTCTGGTCAAACGGCACGGCCCGCACGACCGTGTACGCGGCCGGACCACTATGGTATAATTAAATTATTCTATTATTTATTTTTTTTGAATTAATATGATAAAATTTTTATTTTTTTTTATATTTATAATTTTATTAATAAAAAATAAAAAAATTATATTTTTTTATAATTCATGTTTTATTTTTAGATTTTTATTTTTATTTAAATTTATATTTAAAGATGATATTTGAATTAGGGTGAGAATATTTATAGGGTTTGATTTTTATTCATTTTTTTTATTAGCTTTAAGATTTTGAATTTTAGCTTTAATAAAAATAGTTATTCAGTTGGAGGAGAGGAGTGGTAGGCTAATTAAAATAAATTATGAGAAAAAATTGTTAATATTTGAAATTATATTATTAATTTTAATTATTTATTTTTCTTCTATAAATTTAATATTATTTTATTTAATGTTTGTGAGTTAAGATTAATTCCTATGTTTATTGTCATTATTTATTGAGGGTTAAATTTTGAACGAACCTCTGCATCTTATTATTTATTAATATATACAATATTTATTTCTTTGCCTTTATTAATTTATTTATTTGAAATTTATAAGCATAATATAACATTTGATTTTAATTTATTGATAAAAAATATAATAATTAATATAGGATTTTGAGATTATTTAGTTTATTTTATAGCATTTTTTATTAAGCTACCAATTTTTATTTTTCATGTTTGGTTGCCTAAGGCCCATGTTGAAGCGCCTGTTTATGGGTCAATAATTTTAGCTGCTGTTTTATTGAAATTAGGGGGGTATGGTTTATTACGTTTTATTATAATATTTATTTTTCAAAGGAATAAGTATAGGTATGTAATTTTTAGAGTTGGGATTGTAGGAAGGTTGTTTATTGGTATTTTATGTTTAGTTGAAATTGATATAAAAAGTTTGGTGGCTTATTCTTCTGTTGTACATATAAATGTAATAATATGTTCAATATTAACAATAATAAAATTAGGATTTATTAGTGCTTATATTTTAATAATTTCTCATGGCCTATGTTCATCAGGTTTATTTTTTATAGTGAATTTATATTATGAGCGATCAGGGAGTCGGTTGATTTTTTTTAATAAAGGAATATTAAATATTTTTCCGTCTTTAAGAATTTGATGATTTTTATTATGTGCTGCTAACTTTTCTTTTCCTTTTTCTTTAAATTTTTTTAGAGAGATTTTTATAATTAGAGTTTTAATTAGATGAGAGATATCTGTTATTATTTATATAATAATGATTTGTTTTTTTAGGAGTGCTTATTCATTATATTTATATTCATATATTCAGCATGGATTTAATTATTTTGAAGAAAAATTTCCAACAATTTATTTATATAAAAGATCATATGATTATTTTGATTCATTTAATTCCTTTAATTTTAATAATTTTAAATTTAAGTTTAATACATTAATTTTTTTAAATAGAATTTAGTTTTGTTATATTAGTCAATATAGATAATATTAATTATTAATAAATAAGTAATGTTTATTATTTATTTATTTTATTATAATGTCATTATTTAAGTAGTTTAAAATAAAATATTAATTTGTGAAATTAGTGATATAAAAAAAATTTATCTTAGATTATTATAAATTTATTCATTTTTTATAATAATTATTTTTATGTTATTTTTTTTTATAAGATTATATTTAAATTTAATAAATTTAAGATATATAATGGAATGATTATTTTTTAATTTTAATTCAATTAATGTCGAATTTTATATTTTATTTGATTAAGTCTCATTGTTCATTGGGGTAGTTATATTAATTTCTTCAATAATTATATTACATAGAATAATTTATATAGGCGATGACATATTTATTGATCGGTTTATTAAGTTAGTAATTATATTTGTTTTATCAATAATTTTAATGATTATTAGCCCTAATTTAATTAGAATTTTATTTGGGTGAGATGGGTTAGAATTAACTTCTTATTGTTTAGTGATTTATTATCAGAATTATTTATCATATAATTCTGGGATAGTGACAGTCTTATGCAATCGAGTGGGAGATATTGGGTTATTAATAAGAATTGGATTAATATTTACATTTTGAAGTTGGAATTTAAGTTTTATGGAAAATTATAAGTTAATTTTAAGAATAATTGTTTTAGCAGCAGCTACAAAAAGTGCTCAGATTCCTTTTTCTGTTTCATTACCAATAGCTATGGCCGCCCCGACCCCAGTATCAGCCTTGGTTCATTCATCAACTTTGGTTACTGCAGGGGTTTATCTAATAATTCGTTTTAATAAATATTTAATGAATAGGGGCATTGAGAAAATTTTATTATATATTTCAATTTTTACTATATTTATAGCTGGGTTGATGGCAAATTTTGAAAATGATTTAAAAAAAATTATTGCTTTTTCTACTTTAAGTCAATTAGGGTTAATGATAATAATTTTAAGTTTAAGATTTAATTTTTTAGCCTTTTTTCATCTATTGACTCATGCAATTTTTAAGTCATTATTATTTATGTGTGCAGGAGTTATAATTCATTTAATGAATAATAATCAGGATATTCGATTATGTGGTAATTTAAATGAGTTTATTCCATTTACTATAATAAGATTTTATATTTCTAGATTAGCATTAATAGGAATTCCTTTTTTAGCCGGATTTTATTCTAAAGATTTAATTATAGAAATTATCTATTTAAATAATATTAATATTTTTTTATTAATAATAATTACTTTATCAATTTCTCTTACTGTGTCATATTCTTTACGATTGATTTATTATATTTATTTTGGCTCATTTAAAAATTCAAGATTTTATTATTATAAAGAAGATAAATTAATGAATTTATCGATGTTTGTTTTATTAATCTTAAGGTTAATTAGAGGATCTATATTAATGTGAATATTTTTTTTTGATAATTACTTTTTATATATGAATGTAAATGTAAAAATAACTACAATGTTATTATTATTTGTGGGAGTATTATTAAGGTTGATTATGTCTATAAAAAATTTAATTAATTATATTAATATTTAATTATATTAATATTTAGTTATTTTTTTAGATCTATATGATTTATAAATTATATATATATATGAATTTATAGTCCTATTATAATTTGTAGATTAAACACCTATAGGATAGATAAGATATGGATTGAATTTATGGGAAAGAAAATTATTTATAGGATAATAAATAGATTAGTAATTAAGATAAAATTATTTAAAATTTATATATTTATTTTTATTTCAGTATTAATTTTATTAATTATTTTTTTTATTAGTTAATTAATTTTTAAAGTAATTTATATTTAAATAGCTTAAATTTCGTAAAGCATAATATTGAAGATATTAAGATAATAAGATTTTATTTTTAAATAATTTATTTATAAATAAAGAAAAATTTATTATTTTTATAATGAAAATATAAGGTTTTTATTAATTAAACTATATAAATGAATAAAAAAGAAAAATTAACTAGAATTTTTTTATAGATTCAATATAATTATTAACAATAATTTACCTCTTTTTTGGTTTTAGTTAATAATTTTTAATTAGATATTTATTAAATTTATGAAATAAAATGAAACCTTTCATTGAATGTTGAGTTAGAAGCTCAAAAATATTATTATTTCAAAAAATAAATTTTATTCGATGTGGTTCTTTTAGATTAATTGAAATTAATTAAATTTTTAGGTCGAAATTAAATGTAAATATTTACTTTAAAAGAAAATTAAGATTTAAATATTAAGATATTTAATTTTTAATTGCAATTTAAATGTTATTTATGTTTAACTAAAATCCTGAATAAAATTTATCAAGAATAAAAAATAAATTTATAAATGTAAAAAAATTATAAATTTTAATTAGTTTTTCAGTCAATTGATTTTTCTAAATATTCAATGATTAGGCCAGAAATTAGAATGAAAATGAACAATAATGAGGAAAAAATAATAATTTTATTTATAAAATATATGTAAATTAATGGGATTAAGAGAGTAATTTCAATGTCAAAAATTAAAAAGATTAAACTAATTAAAAAAAATTGAATTCTAAATGGGAGACGAGAATTAGATAGAGGATCAAATCCACATTCAAATGGTGAGATTTTTTCTCGATTTGCTAATGATTTAGATGAGATAAGTAAATTAATTAATAAAATTAGAGTTGATAGAATAATAAAAAATGTAATTATATAAATAAAAGTTAAAATTATTTATATTAAAATTTTATTAATTTTTTTAATTGGAAATTAAATGTAATATGAATATACTATATAAATTTATAAAATAATAAATTAATTTAAATTAAGTAATATTTTAGTATCTTCATCAATAAATAGAAATATATAAAAATAATCAAACAACATCTACAAAATGTCAGTATCAGGCTGCTGCCTCAAAACCAAAATGGTGAGATTTTCTGAAATGAAGAAAATTTATGCGAAGCAAACAAATTGAAAGAAATAGCGTCCCAATAATTACATGAATTCCGTGAAAGCCTGTAGCTAGAAAAAAGGTTGACCCATAAATAGAGTCAGCAATTGAAAAAGGTGACTCGAAATATTCAATTATTTGAAGGGAGGTAAAATAAATCCCAAGTATAATTGTTAATAAGAGGCTTTGATATCTTTCATTAAAGTTTTTATTTAAGATAGAATGATGCGTTCAAGTTACTGTTATCCCAGAGGATAAAAGAATAATAGTATTTATTAGAGGGATATCAAATGGATTGAATGGTTTAATGCCTAAGGGGGGTCATAATTGACCAATTTCTATGGAAGGGGCTAAAGCAGAATGAAAATAAGCTCAGAAAAAGGAAATAAAAAAGAAAATTTCTGAAATAATAAATAAAATTATCCCTAAGCGAAGGCCAATATATACATTAATTGTATGAGATCCTTGAAATGTTGATTCTCGTGTTACATCTCGTCATCATTGATATATGCATAATAATGTGCAAGGAATAGAAATTATAATTAGATAATTTAATTTATGAAATCATATAATTATTGAAATTAAGTTATTAAATAATCTGAAAGAAATAATAATAGGCCAAGGTCTAATTGATACTAAATGAAATGAATGATTTTGATGTAATTTTGTCATAATGATAATACTATAAAATTTGATTATAATTATTTATTATTTATTTATTTGAAATAGTAAAAATTAATTAAATTTCTCTTCTATATAATGTAGAAAGAATGGAAAACACATAGGCCTGAATAATTGATACAGATAATTCAAGAATAAATAATAAAAGTTGAGAGGAGATTATAATTAAAAAAATTAAGAAATTATTAATAATTTGCCCAGAAAGATCCTAATAATGATAAAAGTAAATGTCCTGCAATTATATTTGCTGTCAGACGAATTGCCAACGTGAGAGGCCGGATAATCAGACTGATTGATTCAATAATGACTATAAATGGTATTAGAATGAAGGGAGTTCCTTGAGGGGTAAGATGAGAAAAGAAATCATTAGTGTAATTTAAAATTCTAAATAACATTATAGAAATTCACAGGGATAAAGATAAAGAAAGACAAAAACTTAAGTGACTAGAAGATGTAAAGATATAGGGGAATAAGCCTATGAAATTATTTACAATAATAAATAAAAATAAACTAATAAAAATAATTAAATTAGAATAGGAATAATTAATTAAAATTTTAAATTCTTTTATTAGAAAATTTAATAAAAAATTAAAAAATATATGTAAACGAGAGGGGATAAGTCAATATTGATATGAAAAAATAAGAAAAATAATTAAAGTTCTTAATCAATTTAGAGAAAAATTAATTCTAGTTGAGGGGTCAAAAATAGAAAATAAATTTATTATCATTTTCAAATTCATTTTTTAGGATTTGTTAAAATTATATTATTATAATAATTAATTTTTAAGTTGATAGGATAAAAATAAATAATGCTTAAAATCATAAAAAGTGAAAATATAGATAAAATTAACATTATTGCTCATATTATCGGTATTATGTGTGGTATAAAAGAATATTTTTGTGGGGGTGAAAATATTTTTAAATTGACAATTTAATGTTTTTTAATATTAAACTAATTCTTTACATTAAAAATAGGGTGTTAGATCTATTATAATTTGATTTAAAAAGTCAAAACTTACTTTCAGTCATTTAATGAATGTAAAAATTATATTTTATATTTATTAATTATTCAATTAAAATAAAAAAAATTAGTTAAAAGGTAAGAAGTCAGTCTTTGAAGTTAGGAAAGTTTGTTGATTCAATAACAATGAGTATAAATCTATGATTTATACCACAAATTTCAGAACATTGGCCAAAAAAAAGACCTGGTCGGTTTATAATTAACATTGATTGATTTAGTCGTCCGGGTGTAGAATCTATTTTAATTCCTAAAGATGGGACTGTTCAAGCGTGAATTACATCTATAGATGTAGATAAAACACGAATGGGATAATTATATAGAAGAATACAACGATTATTTACGTCTAATAGACGAAATTCATTGGGGTTTAATTCATTAGTAGGAATTATAAATGAATCAAATTCAATATTTAAAAAATCTGAAAGTTCATACCTTCAATATCATTGATGTCCCATAGATTTCAGGGTAATTTTATTATTAAATATCTCATCAGTTAAATATAAAATTTTAATTGATGGGATGGCAATAAAAATTAAAATAAATATTGGAAAAATAGTTCAAATTAATTCAATAGTGTGGCCTTGAAGTATAAATCGGTCAGTAAATTTATTATTAATTATTGAAATTATAATAAAAAGAATTAATAAAGTAATGAAAATTAAAATTATTATAGTAAAATCATGAAAAAAAATTATTATATCATATGTAGGTGAATTAGAATTTTGAAGGGAAATTATTCAAGTATTTATTTTTAATAAAAGAATTTATCTTTATATATAGAGTTTAAATCTATTGCACTAATCTGCCATATTAAAATTTTTTAAAGTTGATAATTTTTAATTAAATTGAAGGAATTTCATTATATCTGTGATTAACAGGTGGTAATTTTCTTAGTCATTCTAATGAAGGATTAAGATAGAATATATTTAAGACAAGACGTTTAGATGATAGGGATTCTCAAATTAAATATATTAAAAAAATTAATCTGATGATAGAAATTAATGAACCAATTGAAGAAATAATATTTCATGAGAGGTAGGTGTCTGGATAATCTGAGTATCGTCGAGGTATGCCTCTCACCCCTAAAAAATGTTGTGGGAAGAATGTTAAATTTACACCAACAAATATTGAGATAAATTGAATATTTAAAAAGTAATTATTTAAAGAATATCCTGTAATAAGAGGGAATCAATGAATAAATCTTGCAATAATGGCAAATACAGCTCCTATAGAAAGAACATAATGAAAGTAGGCAACAACATAATATGTATCATGAAGAATAATATCAATTGAGGAATTGGATAGTATAATTCCAGTTAATCCCCCCATTGTGAATAAAAAAATAAATCCTATAGCCCATCAAAGAGAGGAATTATAATTAATTTTTGTACCATGAAGTGTTGTAATTCAACTGAAGATTTTAATTCCTGTTGGAATTGCAATAATTATTGTTGCTGAAGTGAAATAGGCTCGGGTATCAACATCTAGCCCAATAGTAAATATATGATGAGCCCAAACAATAAAGCTTAAAAATCCAATTGCTATAAGAGCATAGATTATTCCTAAGGCACCAAAAGTTTCTTTTTTTCTTCTCTCATTTATGATAATATGGGAAATTAGCCCAAATCCTGGGAGAATAAGAATATAAACTTCGGGGTGACTAAAGAATCAAAATAAATGTTGATAAAGAATAGGATCACCCCCTCCTGACGGATCAAAAAATGATGTATTTAAATTTCGGTCTGTTAAAAGTATTGTGATTGCTCCGGCTAAAATTGGGAGGGATAAAAGTAAGAGAATTGCTGTAATGAGAATTGATCAAACTAGAAGGGGTATTTTATCAATTGCGAGATTTTTATGATGTATATTTAAGATTGTAGAAATAAAATTAATAGCCCCTAGAATAGAAGATATTCCGGCAATATGAAGAGAAAAAATTGTTAAATCTACTGAAGGACCATTGTGAAATGTATTAGAGGCTAAAGGGGGATAAATTGTTCATCCAGTCCCAGTTCCATCATTAATAAAATTACTTAATAAAAGTAGAGAGAGTGAGGGGGGTAGAAGTCAAAAACTTATATTATTTATTCGAGGGTAGGCTATATCAGGTGAACCAAGTATTAGAGGGACAAGAAAATTTCCAAATCCCCCAATTATAAATGGCATAACTATAAAGAAAATTATAATAAATGCGTGTCTAGTAACTATTGAATTATAAATTTGATCATTATTAATTAGTGCATTAGATGATCCTAATTTTAAACGAATAATTATTCTTATAGAAGATCCGATTATCCCAGCCCAAATTGCAAATAAAAAATATAGAATGCCAATATCTTTGTGATTAGTTGAATAAAGTCACTTATTCATAGTATATTTTTATTGATAATAAAATTATTTACTAAGTTTAAGTGAGATAATAATAGATATCATGTCTGATTTAAGTAATAAATTGTAAATTTATTTAAGAAAATTTTAATTTTCTGATATTACATTAAATGTGTTATAAAAATAAAAATTTTTTATATATTTTATAGTTTAACTAATAAGAATATTAAATTGCAAATTTAAAGAAATTTTTAATAAAAAATTAAAATATTAGAATTTTTAAAATTTAAAAATTTTTAAAAATTTTATTGTGTAAACTTTGAAGGTTTAAAGTTTATAAATTTAACTTAAAATCTTAATATTTAAAATTTATTGATTAAGTGGGGTGAAAATTATATATCTAATTTTAAAAAATTGTATACAAACTAAATTGAAATTATAATTAATGAAAAGATTAAGCTTAAAATGAAAAAAATAAATAATCTATATGAGTAAGAAAATTTATATATGTATATTGGTTTATTAAAAAGCTTAATTTTAATTGAATAAAAATATATTATTAGATTTATTAAATTAATATAAACATAAATTAAAATGAAAGAATTTAAAATCATTAAAATAAAAATAAAGTAAAAATTTGAATTTAATAAAAAAATATAGACTATAGTTCATTTAAAAATAAAAAACGTTAGTGGGGGAATTCTGGCTAAATTAAAAATTAATAACAAACAAATTAAATTAAAATTAATTGAAGGAAAGTTATTACTTAAAGAAAATCTAAATGAAATTTTAAAATATATAAAAATTATAATAATAATTAATGGGATAAGTGTATAGAATATTAAATATGAAAATCAGATTAGGGTTTTAAAATAAATTAAAATTAATATTCATCCGGTTAATTGAAAAAAACATTTGGTTAATTGAAGAAAATCTTAATAAAATTTTAAAATTTATTGAATTAATTATTTTAAAGGCGGAGATAAATGCAGATGTTAAAATTATAAAATATAGTAAAAAAATTGGAGGGTTAATAAGTGAAATTATGTATAAAGGAATAATTTTTTGAATTGTTAAAAAAATAAATAATGAATATCAATCTAAAAAAATAGCAACAGAAGGGATTCATGAATGAAATGGGGGGATCCCTAATTTAATTATAATAGAGATAAAAAAATTGATTATAATAAAATTTATTTGTATATATATAAAATTATTAATAATTAAAGTTAACATTATTATTAAGGAAGCTAAAGCTTGAATGAGATAATATAAAAAAATAATTTTTTTATTTTTTAATTTAATTGATAAAAAACAAATGAATAAAAAATTATTAATTTCCATAATAAATCAAATTATTAATAAATCGTATAAAAATAAAGAAATAAAAGAAAAATAAATTAAATAAGACAATAAAAAAAATTTTATGAATAAATTATGATGCATATAAATAAAATTAATTTTTTAGTTGTATTAAACTTTGAATAAATATTGAATATTAATATTATATTTTAATGTATTATAAAGCATAAAAATTTTTGAAATTTTTTGAGATAGTTTAAATCTATTAAATATAAAAAAATTAATTTAAATGAAAACATATATAAATTATGTATGATTTATTCTATCAAAATAATCCTTTTATCAGGCATATCATTAAATAAATTTTTAGTTATTAATAAAATTTAAATAGCAAAAATAATTAATTAAATAAGAGAAAGATAAAATTTCTATATTTAGGGTATGAACCTAAAAGCTTAGAGAATTAGCTTACTTACTTTAATTAAATAAATATAAATTAGTATAATATTTTTGAAAATTGACTATTAATCATTAGTTAAAATTAAATATGATAAGTAAATTTAATTTAAAAAAAGGTTATAAGTAAATTTAAATAAATAATTTAAATTAAATTTGTATTAGTAAAAATAATAAAAGAATTTATTAAAATTAAAGTAGTTATAAAGATTAATTAATAAATTAAATAATAAAATATTATAAATAAAATTATTATAAAAATTGATTTTTTAAAAATAATTAGTTATTATAGAATTAAAAAAGTATAATTAGTTAAAATAAAATTCAGAGGGAGAGAGTAATTTTATTTAAATTTAATAATTGACTATTTTAATTATATGTATTTATAAAAAAAAAATATATTATTAAAATTAAAATTAAAAAACTTATCTATAAATAAAATAATTAATAATAATTAAAAATCTTATTTATATAAATTTAAGGAGAGTATTTTATAGAAAGTAAAAAAAATTAAAAATTTAAGTTTTTATTTATATATACATTAATATTATTTAATAATTATTATTTAATGTTAATAAAATATTTTAATTATTTTTATAAATATATAATTAATTATATATATTTAAAATATTTAATTAACATTAATTATTTAATATTAATTAATTAAAACTTATTAATCATTATTTTAATTTAAAATATTAAAAACCTAAAATATAGAAAAAAAAAATTATTTATTAATAAAATATTTTAATATATTTAAATAATTATTAATAATTAATAATAATGATAATAATATAAAAAAGGGGGGGGGGAATATTATTTAATTTTTTTTTATGTATATTATAAATTAAATTTTATATTCATATTAAATTTAAATTTAAATTATTTTTATAATTTGTTTTTAATAATTAATAAATATAATTAAAAATTAATTTTTTTTTAAATTTATTTTATAATTTAAAGTATAAATAAAATTTTAAAAAATTATATAAAATTTAAATAATTTAATAATATATAAATTAGTATTTATAATAATTAATTAAATAAAAATTTATAATAGAAAATTATAATTTATTATTAATAAATAAAGTGCCAGCAATTGCGGTTTATACTTTAAATAAAAATAAATTTAAATAATTATATATAAATATAAAATATATAAATAAATAAATATATTTAACTAATTTATTTTTTTATGGTGAAATATGAATAGATATTAAAAGTTAAATAATTTTATTTAAATTAATAATAAAATTAAAAAAATTTATATAATAAATTAGGATTAGATACCCTATTATTTAAATGAAAATAAAATATAATTAAATATTAAATGTTAATCATTAAAAATAAAAAATTTGGCGGTATTTTATGATTTAGAGGAACTTGTTGATTAATTTGATAATCCACAATAGAATTACTTAATTTAATTTTTATATATTGTTGTTGAAAAATTATATTAAAAGATTAATAATTAAAAATTAATTATAATTATAATTCAAATCAAAATGTAGAATAGTTAAGATTTAAATGAGTTACATTTAATTTAATTAATTGAAATAAATTTTTAAAGTTTTATAAATATTGAATTTAATTATAAAGTTAAAAAAATATTTAAATTGAATTTTAATTAAAATATGTACAAATTGCCCGTCATTTTCATTAATAAAAATTTATGGAAAAAGTCGTAACAAAGTAAATATATTGGAAAATGTATTTAGAATAAAAAAAAATTTTAGTTTAAATAAAAATTTTTCATTTACATTGAAAAGATTAATTAAAAATTATTAAAATTTTATTATAATTAATAAATAAATTATTAATAATAAATAAATATAAGAAAAAATATTATAAATTATTAAATAAAATTATATTAAAAAAAAAAAAAAGTTTTAGTAAAAAATTTTAAAATAATTATTTTAATTTTAATGATAATGTAATGTAAATGAAAATAAAAAAATTTTTTAAAGTAATTTTAGTTGAATGTACCTTTTGTATCAGAGTTTATTAAAAAAAATTATTGATAAATAAATTTCTCGAAAGAAAAAGAGTTAAATAAATAAATAAAATTTAATATGAAAAAATTATTTTTAATATTTATTTAGAGAAGATATTTTAATCAATTTTTTTGATATTTAATTTTTTTTTATATAAATTTAATTTAGATATAAATTTAAATATGTAAATTTTTATTAAAGTTTAAAATAATTTTTATTTACAATAAATATATTGATTTATATTAAAAATTTATGGGATAATCTATAAATTAATTTTAAAATTTAAAAAATTTATTAATATTATTTATAAAAATTTTATAAAAATGGTTTTAAAATTTAAAATTTTTTGAAAAAATTTAATAATTTATTTATTTTAGCATAGTTTAATTATAATTTTAAAATTAAAATAAATTTAATAAATTAAAAAGATATTTTTATTAATTTAAATTAAAAATTAATAATGATAAAATTAGTATTATTTATAAAATTTATTTTTAAAAATTTGATAATAATTAATAATTTATATTTAATTAAAGAATTAGGCAAAATAAATTTATTTAATATATTTAAATAAAATTAAGTCCACCTGTTTAATAAAAACATGGTTTTTAGAAAATAATTAAAGATTTGTTCTGCTCAATGATGTGTATTAAATAGCCGCAGTAATTTGACTGTGCTAACGTAGCATAATCATTTGTCTTTTAATTGGAGGCTGGAATGAAGGAATGGATGAGATTAAGCTTTTTAAATTAAATAATAAAAATTTAAATTTTGAATAAAAATGTTCAAATAATATTATGGGACGATAAGACCCTATAGAATTTAATATAATTTTTATTAAAATACATTAGTTTTTAAATTTAGTATAAAATTATATTTAGTTGGGACGATTAAAAAATTTTTTAAACTTTTTTAATTTTATTTAATAGATAATCATATATTTATGAAAATATGAATAAGTTTTAAAAAAAATTATTGAAAAATTAATTACCTTAGGGATAACAGCGTAATATTTTTTTTAAGATCATATTATAAAAAATGATTAAGACCTCGATGTTGAATTAAAATAAAAATTAGATGGAAAAATTTAATTATTTAGTCTGTTCGACTATTAAAATTTTACATGATTTGAGTTTAGATCGGCGTAAGCCAGATCGGATTTTATCTATAATTAAAGTGTAAATAAATTTGTACGAAAGGATTTTTTATTTGAAATTTTTTTTAAATTAAAGAATAATATTAATTTTATAAAAATTGTAGATTACTTTGGCAGAATAGTGTAATAAATTTAGAATTTATAAATATATAAAAATAATTTATATAAGTAATAATTAAAAATATTTATTATTATTTAGTTATAAATTTATTAAATTTATTAATTTTATTATTAATTTTATTGTTAGGGATTGCTTTTTTAACTTTATTAGAGCGGAAATTTTTAGGATATGTACAAATACGTAAAGGTCCTAATAAGGTCGGGTTAGTTGGTATTTTGCAACCTTTCAGCGATGCTATTAAATTATTAAATAAAGAATTATTTTATGTTTATAAATCTAATTATCGATTATTTTATTTGACTCCTTTAATGAGATTTGTAACTATATTATCTATATGATTATTATATCCGTTTGCTACTAATTTTTATTATTTAAATTATTCTATTTTATTAATAATTATTTTTTTATCTATTGGCGGGTATTCCCCGAAATACCCGTGGGCTCAGAGAGGAAGGTTATGCCTTCGTACCCAGGGCCATCGACATCCGGTGGCAAACCTACCATCACGGCCATTCAGGATGGTACGGCAGCGAGGGAGGCGTTGGAAAGGAAATACCTCCAATTTCCAATGGCCAAAAAAACGAGCAAATGCCTTCACAACGCGAGGCATATATGCCACAGCTGCCGAGCGAGCGGGAAAAGGAGGAAACATACCGATACAGGTATAACTCCTGCTCCTAGTGACGAGGACTTGGCGTTCCCAGCGGGATCACGCGCCAGTAGCGTGGCGGGTGATCCTGACGAGTACGAAGCAGCATCGCACGCTGGGTCGTACTATGCTGGCTCGGAGGACGAGCAGTCGGACGTCAGCTCCGTCAAGAGAGGCAGAGAAAGGCCCATCATCACGGGTGAAGGGACAAGGGAGAAAAGGGAGGCAAGGGCCAGAGCGAGGAAAGAGGCCAGAGAGAGAGTGGATACGGATTGGGCCTTGGGTGCCTCAATGCCCGATGGACAGGCCTGGGAGAGATGCCGGGACAACCAGAGGGTGGCGAGGGAGATGTTCCTCCACTCTCCGACACCGGCTGTGGTGTCGGATACCATAGCAAACTGCGTGACCATTTTCAAGAGTCTGCAGGTCTCCAAGAACATCAAGGGCCCACTGGAAGGGGAGATGAAGAAGGCTGTGGCGTCCATCATGGCTGCCACAGCAGTCCTTCACGACAGAACTGTATCGTCCTCGCCGAGCAACGCTTAAGCGGAGGAACTTCGGCACCAATTGGAGCTCCTCAAAGCCGAGAAAGAAAAGGAGACGAGCGAGCTCAAAAAGCAGATGGCGGAACTCGCCGATCAGGTAAAAGTGCTGACGAACCAGCTCAGTACTCGCCTGATCGAAGAGGGAAGCATCACAAAAAGTGAAAAGGAGAAGGGGGGCAGGAACCTGAGAGGACGGAACCGCATTGAATCTGACAGGGATTCAGATTCCGACAGCGGGGAGTGGCATTCTCTCAGGCTGAGGACGCCCCAAAATGTCTCCCCAAAGAAGACCGCCTTGAGGAGGGGCGGACTATCTCCGGCATGCGTGTCCCCGGGCCTGGCTGGTGACCCCTGCATGAAGGTAGAACCGCAGGCCGCGAGCGTAACGGAGGCACAGGGGCCTCTCTTGAGTGGATCCCCTTGACCCCTCCCACCGGTAACTCGCCCTACAGTCCAGGGCGACTTTGCAATCCTGTACGAAGCCCTCAATCAGCACCTACAAATAGGCGTTGACTTGAGGGAGAGGATGCTGCGATTCTTCGAAGCAACGAACGGACAGGGGGAGGCGGTCCAATCTGCTCCCCTGAACGCACATACTTAGCCGCCAATGGGGAAGGAGGCCGAGGCTGAGATCCCCTCGCCAACTCAGCCCAAGACGCAAGGAATGGTTCCTAAAAGCAGCCAAAAGGAAAAAGCGGCCAAAAAGGGAAAGAAAAAAGGAGAAAGCCAGGTTTGTGCTCACACCAAGATCTCTCCCCCCCTTACCTGCCGGTACCCGCTGCCGATGAGAGAATACCTGGAAAGAAATCTCGCCAGGATGCGGAACCCTCTGGGGCCCCACCCTCTGGCGGAGGACCATTAGGTCCGGGGCCCTTCGACTAGAAGTTGACAGACCCCGGGACATATGACCCCTCTCCGACCACGGAAACTCCGTGGAGCGTGGTGGTCGGACGTAAGGGAAAGAAGAAAGTAGGACAGACTCCCCTCCCCTCCAGAACTGTACCCGTTGCTGCGGCCCAGTCACCGCCCAGTGAACAGGGTAAGCAGAAGCGGGGGCAGGTAACGGGGGGAGAGAAACCCGGTAAAAGAAAAGTTCCCAAAACCTCGGCGGTCATGATAAATTGCCCAGAAGGGAAATATGGCGAGAACATGGCCGCCATCAAAAAGGAGGTAAAACTTGACCAACTGGGAATCAAGGAAGGAAGCCTCAAGAATAAGGAAAGGTCTCACCGGTGCCTTAATCCTTGAGATTTCCGGTGAGGACAAGGCACGCAAGGCGAGACAACTCGCCGAACGTGTTAGAGAGGTGACTGGGGACAACGAAGGGGTGCGAGTCACGTGCCCCCAAAAAATGGCCGACCTCCGCATTTGGGGGCTGGAAGACTCCATTACCCGGGCGGAGATTGTTGCCGCAATCTCCGGGGAGGGTAAGTGCGGGTTCTCGGACGTCAAAGTGGGAGCGTTCGTGAAGGCCCCCCGCACCGGCCTCAATACGGTGTTGGTGCAGTGTCCAATAGACGCGGCCAACAAATTGACACAGATGGGAAAGGTACCGATATCGTGGTACAAATTACCCATCAAGCTGTTGCCGCGGCTCCCCCTTCGATGCTTTAAGTGCATGGAGGAGGGGCATGTGCAGCAACAGTGCGGCAGCGACCAATCCTGTGCCAACATGTGTTTCCGCTGCGGCAAGGAAGGCCACAAAGCCAATTCCTGCTCCGAGCAGAAAGTGCACTGCGCACTCTGTGCTGACTTCGGGGCACCCGCGGGGCACAGGATGGGGGGCATGAATTGTCGCCCCCCGAAAAAACTCAACAGGAAGAAGGCCAAATCGATTCCTCCCTCCAAAAAACCCACCCCGTCGGTAGGAGGGGAGAAAGGGGGAATCGAAAACAAGAGCCCAATTCCGTCCCTGATGGAGGTCGTTGTGGGAGAAATTTCACAAGCGAACCAAACGGCTTCAGACGAGTCTGCGCCCGCGCCGATGGACACATCGGAGTGTCGCAAGCGGCGCGCGGACTCGGTCAAAGAAAGAAACGAGGAGGGTGCGGGGGGTAAAGAGCTCTGCTCCGACTCCCCCAAGCCCCAAAGGAAGCCCCGCTTAGACCCTAAGCGTGGTAACGTGCAAGGAGACACCCTTACCCCGGGCGAAATTGAGCCCGTGGGTAATGCGCCATCGAACGCGGATGGAGCCCCCCTTCCACGGCCACGTGGTGCGGGGTCTGAATCGACGGAGGACCTCTCTACCGACATTAATGAGGGCCTGTAAATTCATACAGGCAAACATTAACCACGCTCGGCGGGCGCAGGACTTACTCCTGCAGACTATCGCCGAGCGTGGTATAGGACTGGCGATCGTGTCGGAGCCGTACCGACCCCCATCAAACCATCCTAATTGGAGGGTGGACGGCTCTGGCACGGTCCCAATCATACGAGGATCGAACAGCCACAACCCCCCCTGTTCCTTACTCAAGTCAGGAAGGGGGTATGTGGCGGTGAAATGGGGATCCATCGCGGTGGTGGAGTGTTACGCACCGCCTAGTTGGGGCCTTTCCCAATGTGAGCTGTATCTGGGGGAGTTGGAGCACTGCATACGCAGCATACTCCCCCAGGAGGTGGTGGTGGCCGGTGACTTTAACGCCAGAGCGCAAGCCTGGGGAGACCGGCTCACCACCCCCAAGGGAGAGGTCCTACTGGACTGGATGGGGGCTCTCGGACTATGCCTACTAAACACCGGCAACGAGCCCACGTGCGACCGGCTGCTGCGGGGGGCGTCCATAGTGGATCTCACTAAGATAACCCCCTCCGCGGCACGCCTAAATTGGTCATGAGGGGTGATCGACCAAGAGACTCTATCGGACCACCGATATATAGAGTTTGGTTGCACCATCGTCCAGCCCGGGAGCCCGACCGGCGGTGCGCCACCGCCGCGATGGAACCTGAAAAAATTAGACCCGGATAGGTTGACGGCGGCCGTCCAGGCCATCCTCTGGCAATACCATCCGTCAGAGGAGGGAGTGGGGAGCCTGGTGGAGGATGTCGCGCGCCTGGTAGACTCGATCACCCAAGCGTGCGATTTCTCCATGCCCAAGAGCAGGCCCCATTCGCGCCGGGCTGCGTACTGGTGGACGGAGGAAATCGCGTCTCTTCGCCGCTCCTCCGTCGCGGCCAGGAGACTCCTCAAACGCGCCCAGCGCCGTGGTGACGAGGCCTGGAAAGCCGAGGCACTCAGCAACTACCGGTCCGCTCGAGTGGCGCTGAGTGTCGCCATTCGCTCCTCCAGGACGAGATCGTGGGACGAACTGATCGCGTCCCTTGACGCCGACCCGTGGGGGCGCCCATACAAAATAGTGACGAATAAACTACGTCACTGGGCGCCCCCCGTGACGGAAACCCTCCCCTCGGGATCCCTGGACCGAATAGTCGGGACTCTGTTCCCGACCAAACCCGATCCTCGAGGTCTCGATTGGGGCAGCGCAAACACCGGCGCTGCCGAGGCCTGGTCCAGGGATCTCGAAATCACCGAGGAGGAGTAGAGGGATGCCGTCCGGGATGTCAAGAACAACAAGGCCCCTGGCCCGGACGGCATCCCAGAGCGCGTTTAAAAGCTCGTCCTGGAAGAGCCAAACCTATCCGGGTGGCTGCGAGGCATCTTTAATAGATGTCTCGCGGAGGAGGAATTCCCCTTAACGTGGGGAAGGGCCAAGCTGGTTCTTCTCCACAAGGGCGGTAAGAAGGAGGGTGACCCGTCATCGTACCGGCCGATTTGCCTGCTGGACGAGGTCGGCAAAATATACGAGAGGATTCTCGTTCGCCGACTCGTCCAGCATCTGGCGCGCGATGAGGTCCCTTCCCTTCACGAGGAACAATACGGCTTCCGTGAGGGCAGGTCCACGGTGGACGCCGTACTGCGCGTCAGGGCCCTCACGGAGTCAGCGGTGGAACGCGGGAGGGTGGCGTTGGCCGTCGCTTTGGACGTGTCCAACGCCTTCAACACCCTCCCGTGGAAGACAATCGGGGACGCGCTTAACACCCACCGCGTCCCCGACTACCTCGTGAAAGGAATTCGAGCCTACTTCGGTCACCGTAGGCTCGAATACAGGGACCAAGAAAGCCAGGGTCACACCCGTCGCGTGTACTGCGAGGTCCCACAGGGCTCGGTGTTGGGCCCGCTGCTGTGGAACCTCAAATACCTCGGGGTCCTCCATACCGCCCTCCCCCTCGACTGCCGGGTCATCGGGTATGCCGACGATACCCTGCTGGTAGCCGAGGGGGACAACTGGGGGGAAGCCCTAAACAGGGCTAACGAAGGGGTGGCAGGCCTCGTGAGGGCCATAAGCCGGACTGGCCTGAGGGTGGCTTCCAGCAAGACCGAGGCGGTCTACTTCTACAACCGCCGGGCCGCTGGGGAGCATCCCCCCACCTCCCGACTAGATGTGGACGGTACTGTTGTCCCAGTGGGGTCCCAGATTAAATACCTGGGGCTCCACATCGACGGCCGATAGAGCTTCGCGGGTCACTTTGACCGCCTGGTCCCAAGAGCGGAGAAGGCGGCGGCAGCGATTAGCCGTTTGCTGCCGAATCTTGGTGGGCCGGACGGTCGGGTGCGCCGCGTCTACGCGCACACCGTCTTTAGCATACTAATGTATGCAGCACCGGTGTGGGCGGGCGAGGCGATGGCCACCAGACGCATACAGGACACGATGCGTCGCGTCCAGCGCAGGTTGGCCATTCGTCTCGTCCGAGGCTATAGGACGGTGTCGCACGCGGCGGCCACCATCCTGGCCGGACTACCTCCCCTGCATATGGTCGCGGATTCATACAGACGTTTGTATGACCGGAAATTTGCGGCACGCAGGGGAGGAGTAGCCAAGATCCCGGCCAGGATACTGGGCACCTGGAAGCTCCAGGAGAAAAAGTCCCTCGAGCAGCGATGGATCGCGTCGCTGCACGAGCGTCCCCCAACATCCGGAGAGAAAACTATGTCGGCCGTCCTGCCCTGTCTGGCGGAATGGCTGGACAGGGCGTGGGGCAACAGCACCTTTAGGATGACACAGGTGCTCTCCGCACATGGGTGTTTCGGAGAGTACCTGTACCGCATCGGACGGGAGGCAAGCGAGGCCTGCCACCATTGCGGCCACGAGAAGGACACCGCGCAACACACCCTCCAAGCATGCCCAGCCTGGAGGGACGAGCGCGACGTTCTAACCCGGGGACGACTTGACGCTGCCGAGCGTCATTGTCAAGATGCTCGGCAGCGAAGACAACTGGAGAGCCGTGGCCGCCTTTTGCGAGGCGGTCATGGCTCAGAAGGAAAGCGCCGAAAGGGAGGGTAGACCAGGACGGGCGAGGGGAAGGGCTCCTGGCAGGAGACCCCAACCTCCCCCACCACCTGGGCCCCTCTTGCGTTCGGTGACGGTCCGGCTGGTGCGACTTCCGCCGCACCCGCCGCCGTCATCGTCGCCATTGGCGACGGCGCACCCACCGACACTTACGGGAGCGCCGCCGAGATGACAGTGAGTGGGGGGAGGGAGCAGACTGGTTCTGCTCGCCCTTCCCCTTTTTACCTCCCCCTTTTTTTGCACTCCCTTTTAACTCCCAGATGAAATGAGGGTCGAGATCCCCAAAGTCTCGACTCCTTCCCCCCACCATCGGGGGGATGAGAAGACACGACGGGAGGAGGTAGTGGCCCTCCCGTCGCAGCGTCAAAGTTTGATTTGGAGAGGAGGGGAGTATAAGATATATTCTTTTCTCCCCTCCCTCCCAGAAAGAACTCCAATTAAGGAGTGCGGCGAGGGGAGGCTCCTGAAGTATTGCATCGCTAGTTCCAGGAGTCTCCCCTATAATCGCCAAAGAAGCCACTCGTGAGGTTTTTAGTGGGTATGCCCTTAAATAGGGAGAGTCCCACATACCCCCCGGATACCCACATTCGGGGGGGGGGATGCGTAATGCATTTTCCTCACGTAAAAAAAAAAAAAAAAAAAAAGGTTCCTCCCCGATCTTCCCCGATGATGCGCTACTGTGACGTGGTGGGGAGGCTTTGTCCTGAAGCCCCGGGAAACCGGAGTGGAGGGATAGCTAAGAGCGCATCTTTAGCCGGATTTCCTCTTGGACTTCGGCTCGGGCAGGATGCATAGCACCGGCATGCATACCTGGGTGTTGGACGTTTACAAATCGGTCCCTGCTACAGACGCGACGGTCGCGGCGGAAATGATGGTGAACGCCACATAGTACGCCGGGGGCAAAAGCCCTTAAGCCGGAGCGTGGCTGGGCGGGGGTTGAGGAGTAACGAAGGCACTACGCGAGGACCTTAGCGCGCCCGCCTGAAGAGCGTCCTCCCTTCCGGAGGAGTCCTCTTCAGAAGAGCCGATCGGATGGAGAGACAACCGATGCTGATCGGGCTCCCCGGGTGCCGATCCTGAAGTGAGGCTTACGCGTCGCAAATCCCAACAAGACGGGAAGCGAGCGGTCGGGGCGCGGCTTCTTGGGGGGAGGCGGACCTACGGGTGCCGACGAGCCTCCCGGGACGGTCGCGCTTCCGGGCCATCTCCGTGTCGGGGGATCCGCCTGCTCCTCGGGGACTGCGGGTTTGGCCGGCATCGCTTTGGTCGTTGTAGGGTAGTCGCAACCCTACGATGTAGGGTTCGGGTTGGACCCGACCTGTTGGTTTGACAGCAGGGCGAGGCATCAGGGGGCCGCTCACCCCTGATTCGGGTTTTGATGGTGGGTGTTGGAGGAATTTTCGGCTGGATTCGAGTCCCAAAGTCACCAAACACCGCAACAGGGGTCCTCTTTCCTCTGTATAGGAATCTCGAAAGACGGATCGGTTAACAGGAAGCCCGATGTAAGTTGAAGGACCGCAGTCCCGATGCTATACACGGTACGCACAAGGGTCCGCCTTCCCCCTCGTATAAAAACGCGGAGGCGCCCGGTGCAGGGTGTCTATCAGCATGCGATGGCACTCTGCCTCTAGATATAAGGTAGTTCTTCACCTTACAATGTGGGTGCGGGCAGAACCTTAGCAGTTTGTTTCACGTGGAAACAATCCTTGAATTAGCGATGCAATACTTCAGGAGCTTCCCCTCGCCACACTCCTTAACAGGAGTTCTTCCTGGGAGGGAGGGGAGAAAGGAACATATCCTATACTCCCCTCCTCTCCAAATCGAACTTTTACTCTGCGGCGGGAGGGCCACTACCTCTTCCCGTCGTGTCTTTTCTTCCTCCCGATGGGGGGTGGTGGGGGAGAGTCAAGATTTAGAATCTCGACCCTCCTCTCATCTGGGGGAGGGTTAAATAGAGAGGGCAAAAAAGAGGGAAAAGTAAGGGGGGGAAGGTCGAGCAGAACCAGTCTGCTCCCTCTCCCCACTTACTGTCATCTTGGCGGCGCTCCCATGGGTGTCGATGGGTGCGCCGTCGCCGGTGGCGACGATGACGGCGGCGGGTGCGGCGGAAGTCGCACCAGCCGGACCGTCACCGGACGCAAGAGGGGCCCGGGTGGTGGGAGAGGTTGGGGTCTCCTGTCAGGAGCCCTTCTCTTCACCCGTCCCGGTCTACGCTCCCTCTCGGCGCTTTCTTTCTGGGCCATGACCGCCTCGCAAAAGGCGGCCACGCCTCTCCAGTTGTCCTCGCTGCCGAGCATCTTGACGACGACGCTCGGCAGCGCCAAGTCGTCCCCGATAGTCCGGGTTAGGACATCGCACTCGTCCCTCCAGGCTGGGCACGCCTGAAGGGTGTGTTGCGCGGTGTCCTTCTCGTGACCGCAGTGGTGGCAGGCCTCGCTTGCCTCCCGTCCGATGCGGTACAGGTACTCTCTGAAACACCCATGTCCGGAGAGCAACTGTGTCATCCTAAACGTACTGTTGCCCCACGCCCTGTCCAGCCACTCTTCCAGACAGGGCAGGACGGCCGATATCCGTTTTCCCCCTCGGCTAACACGATCGTTTCGTCCGCGTAGCAGACGACCGTGCAACCGGGGGGGATGGCCGTCCTTACTACCCCGTCGAAGGCCAGGTTCCACAGGAGTGGCCCGAGGACCGACCTCTGTGGGACTCCACATCCCACTCGTCTCGTAACCTCTACCGCGTCCCTGTTGGTGTAATGCAGGGAGCGGTCGCTGAGGTACGATTGGATGATCCGGCGGAGGTATCCCGGCACGCCGAAGCGGGACATGGCTCTTTGGATACATCTCCAGGGCAGGGTGTTAAAGGCGTTCAAGATGTCAAGAGACACGCTGATCGCCACTCTGCCCTCCCGCACCGCGGCCTCCGCAAAGGCGCGCATCCTCAGTACTGCGTCCACGGTTGATCTTCCACCGCGGAAGCCGTACTGCCGGTCATCCAAGTTCGGCCCGATGCTTTCCAGGTGCTCGACGAGGCGATTGGCGACTATTCTCTCCAGAATTTTGCCAGCCTCGTCGAGCAAACATATGGGCCTGAACGACGAAGGGGTCTCCATATCCTTGCCTTCCTTGTGCAAGAGGACCAAATTGGCCCTCTTCCACCTCTCGGGGAAGACTCCCAGTCTGAGGCACT
Organism: Anoplolepis gracilipes; assembly: GCF_047496725.1. Classification (NCBI taxonomy): domain Eukaryota; kingdom Metazoa; phylum Arthropoda; class Insecta; order Hymenoptera; family Formicidae; genus Anoplolepis; species Anoplolepis gracilipes. The sequence continues at coordinate 192,141 of NC_132982.1, forward strand.
TCGTGTATAAATGTGCAAGATGCCCACCCATTACCTCAAAGGCTCCAGCCCACGTCTTCCTAGGGAGTCCATCGGGTCCGGGGGCCTTGGTGCCGCGGAGTCTCCGCCTGCACCTCTCCATTTCTTCCCCCGAGACCGCCAGCTCCTCTGACCATTCGGGTCCTCCCCCCGCAAAGATGGGGGAGGGGGTATCCTCCTCCTCAGACTGGGGAAAGAGCCCTCCGACCACCCGGTCCAGGGCTTCCGGGGAAAGGGTCTCCGTAGCCGGTGGCCCTCTATTGCGAAGCTTCCCGAGCACCATTTGGTATGGCCGTCCCCAAGGGTTCTCTTCCAAGTGCGAGAGAAGCTCGTCCCACGCCCTAGCTTTCGCTTTTTTTATTTCCAGGCGTAGGGCGTCCCTGGCCACTCTGTACGCCTGGTAGAGGCCTCTAACTTTCTCTACCGGCCTATCCTTCTTCTTGGCCCGGGCGTATTTCCTCCTTTGATGGACCGATGACCGCCGCAATTCCGCGATCTCCCCGGTCCACCAGTACGCCGCTCTACGGCCTTGCGGACCAGCCTTGATCTGGGGCATTGACGCGTCACATGCATCAGACATGGCGCCCCGGATCCACTCGACTTCCTGCTCTATGTCCCTGTCGGCCTCTCCCGATTCTCCTCTCCCCAGCCACGTGGCCGAAAGGATCGAGGCCATAAAGGCGTCTTCGTTCATTTTCTTTTTGCTCCAGCGCCTAGGAGAGGTCGTCTCTTTCAGCCGTCGACGCTGGAGCACCTGCTCGGGTGTGACCACGAGGCCGTAGACTATGTACCTATGATCTGACAAGGTCTCGACCTCCGTGGCCACCCTCCACCCTAGCACCTTGTTGAGGGTCGCTGGGGAGGCCCAGGTAAGGTCCACCACCGACTCTCCCCTTTCCCGTACGCAGGTGCTTATCCCTCCCTCGTTCATCAGCCTTAAATCCAGTGTCGCGGCCCACTCCTCGACCGCGACACCTCGGCGGTCCGTCCTCGGGGAACCCCACGTCATCGATTTTGCGTTAAAGTCCCCCGAGACTACCACCCGCCCCACTCCAATCCCGCTGATGATAGCGAAAAGGGAGTCCAACCTCTCAGCAAATCCTGAGAGGTCCAGACTAGGCGGCAGGTAGACCCCGATGACCAAAACGGGTCCCCACCTGATCGCCACCCACCCTTTGCCCTTGCCCACCAGTGTGGCGGGAAGTGAGGCCGGAGCATCCGCCCTCCATGTAATCGCTACGGAGCCCAACTCGTCCCCCACCCACGAAGGGTGTTCGGGGATCCGGTACGGCTCCGCAGCAATGCCCAAACCACAACCACGCTCCGCCAGAGTGTGCACAAACAAGTCTTGCGCCTGACGGGCGTGGTTGAGATTTGCCTGCAGGACCCGAGCCGCCATTTATTTATTATTTAAATTTTGACTCGGGCCTGCCTCCGATCCCTTTAAAGAAGAGGGGCTTTCAGGACCCCTTTCTCATCCTGTACCCTCTCCTTCAGGGGGGTAATCTGAGGTGAGGAGATTTGTATCCTCGTCCTCCACTGTGTTTCCCTTCTTCACCTCGGTCTCGCCCACCATACCAGCTGTCGCTGTTCCGGCGGGTACTCCTTCCAGAGTATTCTCCCCTTCTATGATGGTGGGGACATCCTCCGTTTCCTCATTTCTCTCCATTTCCTCTCTCCCCTCCTTCAGCTGCTTGTTGGGGGGGGTGAGGAGCAGGAATTGTTGAGGTCTTTAGCTTTTTTCTCCACTTCCCCATCTCTCTTTCTCTTCGGTTGCGACCTAGGTGTGACGCGCCGCGGGGTGTGGGAGTTCCCCCATCCACTGCCCTCTTCGCCGCGTCGGGTCCTTTTTCCCTGTAGAGGATCCTTTTCCCCCTATAGAGGAGGGTTTCCGGCCAGTGCTCTCCTCTACAGGCCTGCGTGTTTCCCCACTAAGGGCCCCGGTAGTTCGCACAGTCATTCGACCACCCTGCGCAATGAGGCAAGCCGCACTCCCCGCCCTATGTTTTGCCGGCTTCCCTTTATCCGCGCATATGGGACATCTGGGCGCCGCCCTACAGTCCGCCGCTCGGTGTCCCTCCTCCCCGCACTGGAAGCAACCGAATCTCCGTTCCACGGTTGCCGTGCATTTCGACTTTACGTGTCCCATACCCAGGCATTTAAAGCACTGGAGGGGCCTCTCCTCCAGCAATTCAACCCTGGCGTGGGCCCACCCAACCCTTATTCTGCCGGCTTTCGCCACCAGATTGGCGGCAGCTGCAGGGCATTTGGCCCACGCCGAGCCCATCCCGTTGGGGGCTCTTCGTATCGTCCCCACTTTGATGTTCCCGTGGGCACATCCACCGACTTCCGCGATTGCGTCCCTTACCTCCGAGGCCTGCACTGCATCGTCCAGGTCCCGAAACAGGAGCTCCGCAGTCTTGGTAGGGAGGGATACCCTAACTTCCTCCGCCCCCTTCAACGCCTTCCTAAGTTTGGAGGCAAAAGCCATAGCCTTTTGGCTGGCTCCCTCATCTCCCACTTCATATATAATCGCCCCAGTCAGGGCCCTCCTGTTCCTGAGCTCCGTGATGTTGAGCTCAGTCAGGTCGATCTGTCCCCTCGCACGGCGGACCATTTCGCTGTATTGCCCCTCCGGGCATGTAAGGACAACCGCCGCGGTGCGAGGGACCCTTATCGGCCTGAAGGCACCAGCTCTCTTCTTACCCCCATCAGGGGGTCCAGGTGGTGGTGGTCTCTTCTTCTCCCCCTTCTCCTTTCCCTTCATCTTGGTTGTCGGGAATGCGGTCTCCTTCCCGCTCCTCAGCTTCCCTTTCTTTTCCAGTGCCGCCGCATATGTGAGCCGCTCCTTGTCGGCTGCCCGCGACGGTCCTGGGACTGGTCCTCCTCCGCCTTTAATTATGGCGGCTTTAGTTCCCGCTCCTCTTTCTTTTTGTCCTCTGAAAGGACCCTGATCTTTTCCCACAAAGGTCGATCCCGAGGCGAGGTGTTCAGCGTACCTAACCTCTATTATCGGGTCTCCCTCCTTGAGATACTTCCGCCCTTTGATAACTTAAGGGCCTCGGACACGACCTTTTCCACATTCCATCCCACCTCGGGGTTGGCCCTAATTCTTATCTCCCCCTCCTCCGTGAGCGAGAGGGAGATTGGCGGTTTTTTACCTTGGGGTTGCGGTCCTCCAATTTCCTCGCCGCCCCCTTTTTCCTGTTCTTTCTTTGGTTTTTCCCTTCCCTTTTGTCAGGTCCCACCTCTCCTTTTATATTTGGAAACTCCCCCCCTTTGTATGATCCCGCGGAAGATGTGTTTGATCCCATGAGTTTGGGAACCACCGAATCGATTTCTGGGGTTCCTTTCTCCAGGAGCGGTTCGGTCTCCATCTCTTCGCTGGAGCCTTCTTCCGCGTAATTAACTACCCTCGTACCCTCTCTGCTCCTCGTACGAGGGGCAGGGGTAGGGGTAGCTGAAGCCACCTCCAGGGGAGGTTCTTTCCTTCTGATGGGCGTACCTTCTTCTACTCTTTTCCTTAGGAGTGCATTCTTCTCTTTAAGCGCGGTCTCTCTCCGCGTCAGCTCCTCCATCTGGCGCTGAAGAGAACCGCTCGTTCCCTTCAGTTTTTCGACGTCCCGTCTCAGCTTTGTGTTTTCCTCAATGAGGGCCCCAAACTGAGCCTTGGTCTCCTCCAATTGCCTCCTTACTTCGTCAGAGGACATGCTTCCCTTACTGGCTAGGGTAACTGCCCCGGCAGAGGTCACTAGCACGGCTTCCTTAAGAAGCCTGACAAAGTCTCCTTTGAGGTTTTTGGAGACCTTTACTACCTTCTCCACAGCCTATGTTGCAGTGAGTATCTCTGCGCAGACATCAGCTGCGGGAGAATTTTTAAGTTCCTCCTCGATCTCCTTTTGAGATTTCAGTTTTCCTCAGGTTTTGTTTCTTTCCCCTGGCAGAGCAGACCTGTCATAGACCCATTGGAATAGAGCCAGTTCCTCCTGAGCTTGTTTGATCCGGTCCATAGTCTTCTTGACCTCGTACTCGCCCGTAGTTATCGGGCGACCTTGTTTCCTCTTTTCAAAGAGGAAGGACCCGGTATCACTCTGTGAGTTCGTCGAGCCGGCCGATCCCGAACCGTCAACGTCAGAATCATCCTCCACCTCGATAACCTCATCAGTTCCTTTTTTCTTGCTCTCCTTTTTGAGCGGTCTCGCCCTCATCTTTTTCAAGACCGGGTCTAAGTTCGCTTTTTCCAAATCAGTCAGCGACCTAGTTTCCCTGACCACAGGGACACCAACGGTCGCCCCGACCGAGGCTCTCCTTCCTCTTTCTCCCGTGAGACTCGTAGTGTCTCTCGTTACACCCACCTCCGTGTTTGTTTTTATTGGCTCCATTTCTTGTTAGTTCCCGCTCCCCGCTGCGGCTCCGTCACCCAGGGTATACCCTCACCTGCCGCAGAGTGTCCCGAAACGTGACCGGCAACACTCCACGACAGGGCCCCAAGTTTCCCCGGGGGGGGTGACATACGACACGAGCCGGGGGATATACATCCCCGGCACTGGTCCTCGGCCCCTTACTCACCCATGGAGGTTTTGACGCCTCCATGGGCTTTCGGGGGTTTTCGGTCTCCGACCTCCGGGATACCGCAGCGAGTGGTGCCACCCGGGAGGCCCCATGGACGGTTGGACTGGGTCGCCGCTCCCCGGCCCAGTCTTACCCGCCATGGCGACCAGCTTGCACGCGCCCTTGACGGAAGTTATCTCCCGTCAGAAAGCCCCGACGGTGCACCGCTTCGGAAGGGAAACGGTCGAGATGCACCGTCGGGCTCCGTCCCGCCGTCGAACCCTGCCTCGGAATACGTCCGAACGGTTCCGACGGCTGGGCCGACCCGGCGCCGTTGGGCTATGCCCGTGCGGCCCGCGCCGGCCCTCCTCCGCCTCCCCGACCCCGTCCTCGGAAAACGTCCGAGCGGCTCGGAAGAGGCTCGGCCCGATGGGTCCGGGAGTTCCGGAGATCCATCGGCCCGTCCGCTCCCCTCGCGGCGCGCACTCAGGGGCAGAACCCACTGAGCCGTCTGCACGCGAGATGGAGCCCCACGACTGTGGGACGCCAGCCCATGCCAGCACCCACATCCCCCCGAGGGACGCCGCACGGCGGGAACACCCACACGCGCGGAAACCCTCATGTGCCAGGAGCACCCAGCGGTGTGTCACGGGCGGGGAGCAGTCCTCCCCCAACGGTGCCGTACCACCGGGCGATTGCACTCAGGGCCGCCTACCCCTACCAGCGATTGGGTCCGCGCTTTAGACCACCCTCAAAGGGGTAGGCGCAGTCCCTAAGGGCGTCGCTGGGCTCCCCTTGTATCCTTACTAAGAGTACGGTGCGCTCTTAGTTCCCCTTCCACCCCGAAGGTTCACCCAACTTGGCCGGAGCCGTGTGGGTGTTCCATGGAGTTTCAGGGTTAAGCCTCCTCACCACGACAAGGTGGCGCACGACGAGGAGGAACCTAACCTTTGTTTTTTTTTTTTTTTTTACGTGAGGAAAATGCATTACGCATCCCCCCGGAATGTGGATATCCGGGGGGTATGTGGGACTCTCCCTATTTAAGGGCATACCCACTAAAAACCTCACGAGTGGCATCTTCGACGATTGTAGGGGAGACTCCTGGAACTAGCGATGCAATACTTCAGGAGCCTCTCCTCGCCACACTCCTTAACTGGAGTTCTTCCTGGGAAGGAGGGAAGAAAGGAACATATCCTATACTCCCCTTCTCTCCAAATCGAACTTTTACTCTGCGGCGGGAGGGCCACTACCTCCTCCCGTCATGTCTTCTCTTCCTTCCGATGGGGGGTGGAGGGGGAGAGTCGAGATTTAGAATCTCGACCCTCCTCTCATCTGGGGAGGGGGTTAAATAGGGATGGCAAAAAAGAGGTGGAAGTAAGGGGGGAAGGTCGAGCAGAACCAATCTGCTCCCTCCCCCCCACTTACTGTCATCTTGGCGGCGCTCCCATGGGTGTCGATGGGTGCGCCGTCGCCGGTGGTGACGATGACGGCGGCGGGTGCGGCGGAAGTCGCACCAGCCGGACCGTCACCGGACGCAAGAGGGGCCCGGGTGATGGGGGAGGTTGGGGTCTCCTGCCAGGAGCCCTTCCCCTCGCCCGTCCCGGTCTACGCTCCCTCTCGGCGCTTACTTTCTGGGCCATGACCGCCTCGCAAAAGGCGGCCACGGCTCTCCAGTTGTCCTCGCTGCCGAGCATCTTGACGACGACGCTCGGCAGCGCCAAGTCGTCCCCGATAGTCCGGGTTAGAACATCACGCTTGTCTCTCCAGGCTGGGCATGCCTGAAGGGTGTGTTGCGCGGTGTCCTTCTCGTGACCGCAGTGGTGGCAGGCCTCGCTTGCCTCCCGTCCGATGCGGTACAGGTACTCTCCGAAACACCCATGTCCGGAGAGCACCTGTGTCATCCTAAACGTACTGTTGCCCCACGCTTTGTCCAGCCACTCCTCCAGACAGGGCAGGACGGCCGATATAGTCCTCTCCCCGGATGTTGGGGGGCGCTCGTGCAGCGACGCGATCCATCGCTGCTCGAGGGACTTTTCTCCTGGAGCTTCCACGTGCCCAGTATCCTGGCCTGGATCTTGGCGACTCCTCCCCTGCGTGCCGCGGATTTCCGGTCATACAGACGTCTGTATGAATCCGCGACCATATGCAGGGGGGGGAGTCCGGCCAGGATGGTGGCCGCCGCGTGCGACACCGTCCTGTAGCCTCGAACGAGACGAATGGCCAACCTGCGCTGGACGCGACGCATCGCGTCCTGTATGCGTCTGGTGGCCATCGCCTCGCCCGCCCACACCGGTGCTGCATACATTAGTATGCTAAGGACGGTGTGCGCGTAGACGCGGCGCACCCGACCGTCCGGCCCACCAAGATTCGGCAGCAAGCGGCTAATCGCTGCCACCGCCTTCTCCGCTCTTGGGACCAGGCGGTCAAAGTGACCCGCGAAGCTCCATCGGCCGTCGATGTGGAGCCCCAGGTATTTAATCTGGGACCCCACTGAAACAACAGTACCGTCCACATTTAATCGGGAGGTGGGGGGAGGCTCCCCAGCGGCCCGGCGGTCGTAGAAATAAACCGCCTCGGTCTTGCTGGGGGCCACCCTCAGGCCAGTCCGGCTAATGGCCCTCACAAGGCCTGCCACCCCTTCGTTAGCCCTTTTTAGGGCTTCCCCCCAGTTGTCCCCCTCGGCTACCAGCAGGGTATCGTCGGCATACCCGATGACCCGGCAGTTGAGGGGGAGGGCGGTATGAAGGACCCCGTCGTACCCGAGGTTCCACAACAACGGGCCCAACACGGAGCCCTGTGGGACCCCGCAGTATACACGACGGGTGTGACCCCGGCCTTCTTGGTTTCTGTATTCGAGCCTACGGTGACCGAAGTAGGCTCGAATTCCCTTCACGAGGTAGTCGGGGACGCGGTGGGTGTTGAGCGCGTCCCCGATTGCCTTCCACGGGAGGGTGTTAAAGGCGTTGGACACGTCCAAAGCGACGGCCAACGTCACCCTCCCGCGTTCCACAGCTGACTCCGTGAGGGCCCTGACGCGCAGTACGGCGTCCACCGTGGACCTGCCCTCACGGAAGCCGTATTGTTCCTCGTGAAGGGAAGGGACCTCATCGCGCGCCAGATGCTGGACGAGTCGGCGAACGAGAATCCTCTCGTATATTTTACCGACCTCGTCCAGCAGGCAAATCGGCCGGTACGATGACGGGTCACCCTCCTTCTTACCGCCCTTGTAGAGAAGAACCAACTTGGCTCTTCCCCACATTGGGGGGATATCCTTCTCCGCGAGGCATCTATTAAAGATGCCTCTAAGCCACCCGGATAGGTTTGGCTCCTCCAGGACGAGCTTCCAAACGCGGCCTGGGATGCCGTCCGGGCCAGGGGCCTTGTTGTTCTTGACCCCCCGGACGGCATCCCTCAACTCCTCCTCGGTGATTTCGAGATCCCTGGACCAGGCCTCGGCAGCGCCGGTGTTCGCGCTGCCTCAGTTGAGACCTCGAGGATCGGTTTTCGGCGAAAACAAAGTCCCGACTATTTGGTCCAGGGATCCCGAGGGGAGGGTTTCCGTCACGGGGGGCGCCCAATGACGAAGTTTATTCGTCACTATCTTATACGGGCGCCCCCACGGGTCGGCGTCCAGGGACGCGATCAATTTGTCCCACGATCTCGCCCTGGAGGAGCGAATGGCGACACTCAGCGCCACTCGAGCGGACCAGTAATCGCTGAGTGCCTCGGCTTTCCAGGCCTCGTCGCCACGGCGCTGGGCGCGTTTGAGGAGTCTCCTGGCCGCGACGGAGGAGCGGCGAAGAGACGCGATTTCCTCCGTCCACCAGTACGCAGCCCGGCGCGAGTGGGGCCTGCTCTTAGGCATGGAGAAGTCGCACGCCTGTGTGATTGAGTCTACCAGGCGCGCGACATTTTCCACCAGGCTCCCCACTGCCTTCTCTGACGGATGGTGTTGCCAAAGGATGGCCTGGACGGCCGCCGTCAACCTATCCGGGTCTAACTTTTTCAGATTCCATCGCGGCGGTGGCGCACCGCCGGTCGGGCTCCCGGGCTGGAGGGTGGTGCAACCGAACTCGATATATCGGTGGTCCGATAGAGTCTCTTGGTCGACCAATTTATGCGTGCCGCGGAGGGGGTTATCATAGTAAGATCCACTATGGACGCCCCTTGCAGCAGCCGGTCGCACGTAGGCTCGTTGCCGGTGTTTAGTAGGCATAGCCCGAGAGCCCCCATCCAATCCAGTAGGATCTCTCCCTTGGGTGTGTCACGTCCAGCGCCTCCGCTTGACACCAGTCGCCGTCCGTTGACTCCATACGTCACCTGTTAAGTAGACATAGTAAGCGTTAAGCACCTATAAAATTCTTTTATTTTTATATATATATATATATATATATATATAGTTATTATCAAAAATAGATTAAGCCGATAAATAACTTTTATTATGTTTCCGGCTAGAACATCCTTTTTTTTTTCTTTTTCTTTTTCTTCTCTTTTCTTGTTTTATCCCCATCACTGGTTCTCCCCTATCACCTACCTAAAAACGAAGGAAAATAATTAATTAGTTGTCCAATGAAAATTCTTACCTATTTTCCGGCCACCCGGTACATCACCTTCTGGTCCGCCTCCTCAGCACTTGAAAAAGGGAAGAGAAACGACCCACCAAGTCGGTCAAACATCTTAATTTTATTATAATTACCCATTTAGTTTTGTCACTCTAGTTGCAGTACCTGAAAAATAAAAAGGAAACATAATATTAAGTACGCGTCAATAGAATAACGTAAATTAAGTAATAGCGATAATATAAACCAATGTTCACTCCACCTCGTCGTCATCACTCTTACTAAACACAAACATACACGTACACATCACCATAGACACACGCATCGAGAATTAACCACCACCCGGTATAACAAAAATATAAAGTAAATCTATATAACAAGCTAAAATCACGCAAGGAAAAAGATCATAACTGCGAATAAGCGGAAATACAACTCCCGATACATGTTCACCTTAATAAATTGACACCCGGTATATAAACTAACATTGTCATATTATCCAAACATTAGTATAAAATAGTGTTTAACAACCGACCGATTCATTTGGTTAAATTCCATAAGCTTCATATAATAAACTCCGATCGGTACTTTCGGGACACCCTGTATATGAACTTTCATTAATTATTAAAACTGAGCAAGCCAAGTAACTCGTATGTGCAATTGCAACTTCCTATGCACAGTCTAAATCACTTTTCTCAATATATCAAAAGTTGTCGCAACATCAAAAAGCACCCAATTTTTAACGGTTTAAACATCACATAAAAAACCCGCTCAGTGACCTTAATTAATTATTTCCTGGCGCCTTGACTCATAAGGAACCAAAAAAGGTAGCAACTTATAGAGCTACAGCCCCGCCATAAAAAGTTAAGCGCACATTGTTATAGACCCATTTTACTTCAGGAACACCTCATATTTTCAACTTTAATAAGTCATTTATTTTAATCCGCACCTCCAATATATAATTATGCCTTCATTATTAAATGCAGTTTTATATCCCAAAGCCGAATTAATACCACAATAACGTACATGTCTAATGATTCTGTCACCCAAATATAATAACTTGTCAATTTTACTCATATTCCACCGCAGCGCAGTGATTTCAGTAAATTCAAATTTTAACAATAATAAAAGATTCGATCAAACCCATCATCTGCATAATAATTCCTTACCATGAATCCAATTTGGTTTGCCAATAAAAATCCGGTCAGCTATCATTTATAATTATTTCATATATCAACCATGGAGATAACTTGGTGCATGCACATATACATATATATATATATATATATATATATATATGCGACTCGCTGCAGAAATCATAATCCACAGATGTTTTAAAGGCAAATTATAATGACCTGACAAGAACTCCTCGAGGCTCAGACAATATTTAAGTGATCAATTAAAACCAATAATAATTAAAATGAACTACTCATGATAAATATATATATAAACATATTATAGTGAAAACAATATAAATATCCCATAAAGAGTTTAAAACGAATAAAAGCTCTGGAAGATAACTAAAGTTAAATAGTCACACTCAAATATATACAATTACTTAATTAACTCTTACTTATACAAGGTGTCTGAAATAACTTGAACGTGATAATATTCTCAAAAACTTCTTTATCATTTTATTGAGGACGAATGATAATTACAATATACATATGCATAATAAACAAAATGACCATACCTATATATACGGTGGTACGATAATACACACATCATACACTACATAAACCAAGTATAAACGCATAATGAACACCCAGAAATAATTACATAGATACACGCTCCTTAACAAACACACCATAAAATTATATAACAATAGTCACCTAATATACCCGGTGATACAAAAGTACGCGCGTTATAAACTTATCATCTACACAATGTTTAATCAGTATCTGACTATTATAGACATATTATCCACCCAGTAACACGCAAATACACACACTCTATAAATAATTTATATACATAGTGACACATTAGTACGCACAAACGAAGCACTCTCAATAAACCTATTATAAACTTATTACAGGCATATTCATATATTAACATACACATAATCAATGTATCATATACATGGTAACGCAATAGTTTCGGATCTTATAGCTAATTCATACATATTCCATGCGTATCATTTAAATTACACACTCAACCTCTCACAATATAAACTTGTTTTAAATTTATGCATTTATACACACTTACACACTTCTCATCCATTCATTGTAAATATAACACGGTATATTACATGTGCATTTATACCATTATTACTTATATATATATATATATATATATATATATAAACTTTTACTACTAGTTATAATAATATACATACATATAGTTATATAATAGCGAGTTTAACGTCTCTAGACTAATTTAGACCTTGTAATCCACGAATAACCTTATGCGACATCATAGATAATTGTTAATTAATAAGTTAATTAGCAAAATGCTCTCATATCTCTACAATTATCTAAGTACAACGGTATAATACAATGCGACGATAAGTAATTAATCAGATAAGTTATCGTAACGCTAGTAATAATTGCGATATATCTAGAAATAACAATATAGATATTATATTATAATGCTAGTCCCGAAGCTTCTAGAACATTCAGGAACCGCCGGATCACGTGAAAATTTCGGACAAACACCATGACCGCTTACTATTGCCCGGCGCGTGATACCCGTGACAAACAAGCATGACCAGGATAGGACCACGTTGCGCGCGCTACAATTCAGAAGGTGGGAGCCCTCAGCGACCACGGGTATATAAACGGGAGCACCGTGTGCTCAAGATACAGAGTATTCAGTTCTCGCCCAGACAGTTCAGATCATTAGAGTATTCAGTTCTTGCCCAGACAGTTCAGATCATATTGAGTATTCGGCTTTCGCCCCGACAGTAAAATCTGTTGTACGGTTCGTTCCGACCATTCGGTTTTCGCATAATCACTATTCGATCAGCAGTCAATACTCGATTCATACAGTACCCAGTAAATTCATTGTACGTACAGACAGTCATTCATACGATTTAATAATCGGTTATCCTTATAACATTCGATCATACATACGCTCTCGCAAATTTTCGCACAGTGTAATTAATATTATATCTTCGAATCAGTGTTTTCTAGTTCATTACTCGGTATTATTCACACAAAATCATTAACTCAAAGAGACTTCGAGACTAGCATATCGCGAATACTATTAATTAGCCTTCAGTTTCTTACGTTTACTGTCGTATAAATTTATTCTTGATTAATTGTATCCACTGTCACTATTATACTTCCTTTCTCTTTTTCGATTTCCACGGCGCTCACAATACATATCGAATTCTATCTATCACTTTTAAAAACATTTTATCTTAATTTTCATTCGCAGTGAATTACTTCTATCAACAATATAAGCGTATTATCTTTTCCTCTCCAGGCAATTATTAATGCCGCCTATCTATAATATCGTTTACGCGTCCGAAACCAGTCTGCGCGTGAAATCATAGTCAAAGGAAAGTTCTATTAACTAATGTTGTAATACTAATATTGTAGATCCACATTCTCGTGTACACCCGCGTGACAGTGTGTTCCCCAGTGGTTCTTGTAACACATAACAATTTAGTGAAGTGAGTACGTAGTCGTAATTATTAAGATATATTCGTGTAATCATTAATCATATTGTCTACGTGTAATTACTCGAAATATACATACTTGTGTCAGTTCGCGGCCCCTGTCCATTCCGGGCGTCGGTCATCTTTTCGGTGTCAATTCTTCTCGCCGTTAACCTCTCGCGTCTATACCTGTAAATATAAAGACAAGCTTTCTATTCTAATTTTAATATTGAAATTATCGGGCAAATTAGTGCTACTTATCTGACGAGGTCATCCTTCCTTCGAGCCTACGTCGGGCTCTCTCTTTCATCCTGCGGCGACGCGCGCCTCCTCCAGGGCGTTCTTGTATTCCTTATAGCTTCTTCCTTTATTTTTTTTTTCTTTTCTTTTTCCTTATCCGCTCACCAGTGGCAAGGTCCGCGACGTCCGCCTTGACATACCCAGAGCCTCAGATATCTGTAACTTATAATCGAAGAGATTAATATTTTATTCAGACGTCTTCATAGGGAGTGTCATTAGACAGAGAGCGATAACCATCCTTACCTACACCGTAGGGCGCCTCCTCCAGGGCGACCTACATCCTTCCTACGTAGCGCGCCTCTTTCAGGGGGATTCTACGTCCCTTCTAGCAGTGCGCCTCTTTCAGGGCGGCTCTGCCTTCATCCTTCGTAGTGCGCCTCCTTCAGAGCCGGACTACCCCTATCTAGGTCGCACGCCTCTCTCAGGGCGAACGACTCTCACCTCCGAGGAGCGCCTCTTTCAGGGCATTCCGCCTCCTAGCGTGCAGCGCGCCTCGCTCAGGGCGATCTGCCTCCTGTCAGTCCACGAACCGCGCCTCTCTCAGGGCGTCTCTCACAATTCCTCCGATCGCTCTTCTTGGTCTGAAATATAAAATAAATATTAAAGTAAACTCATTAAGGCTCACCCTGTCCCCGCAACTCGTCAGATAAGGTCAAGTCAACTCGTTTACCAATTTACTTTAACGCGTATGTTTTTTTCTTTTTCCCTTTTCATCACTCGCGTTACTATTGCTAACCCCAGTCTATATCCCTCCGCGTATTCAACTATGGCGTTGATTATGATTTTGCTTACCTTCTTAGCTGCGTCATGGGTCGGTCACGTCGAGCAGGGCGTGCTCATCAATTGAAGCGCCTCATCCGGTCACTATACCAAGGCGGCTTCTATCTGACGGTCCGAACAGCTGCGTCTCTACCAGATAGTCAGAGCCCAGCATCCGTCGGGTACTTCACTTACCCTCCACCGGGAAACCATACATCGGAGTCGTCAACCCCTGACCCGTTACACGACGCTGTCACTCCACCGGCATCCAGTAGCGGGGTCGTCGCTTCCTCACATAGGCCCTTACCGCCTATCGAATACCGTCCGTGACCCGTGCCCCCGCAGTTGATAGACTTCGGGATTACGCAACCGAGGATCATTTCCTCCCAGGCTTTCTTCGGGCGAGTATGCATCCTGCCGGCCGCTGAAGCACCTATCAATTCGCCTCCCGATACCCGTCCGTAATTTAGTTGTCTAATCGTCTTGAAAATATAATATAACTGTATATATATGTTTAGTATAAAATAATGATAAATACATAAAAATTAGTATACGTAAACAATCTGTACTCATTGTCTACTCACTTCACATCCTCCCTATTATCCATTACGTCCCGACCTCTAGTTTCCGGTGCACCGCTACGCTGATCGTGACAGGTTTACCGCTCGGTCACCGCGATCCGCGTACACCAACCACCGCAACCGCACCTCGCTCGCGAACGCAGAGGACGTAACAACTGGTGACAGCGGTGGGACGTAACAGGGGTGGTGAGCCGGTCTCCCCAGGCTTGCGCTCTGGCGTTGAAGTCACCGGCCACCACCACCTCCTGGGGGAGAATGCTGCGTATGCAGTGCTCCAACTCCCCCAGATACCGTTCAAATTGGGAGAGGCCCCAACTAGGCGGTGCGTAACATGCCACCACCGCGATGGAACCCCATTTCACCGCCACATACCCCCTTCCTGACTTGAGTAAGGAGCAGGGAGGGTTGTGGTTGTCCGTACCGCGTACCACCGCTACCGTGCCAGAGCCGTCCACCCTCCAGTTAGGGTGTTTTAACGGGGAACGGTACGGCTCCGACACGATCGCCAGTCCTATACCACGCTCGGCGATAGTCTGCAGGAGTAAATCCTGCGCCCGCCGAGCGTGGTTGATATTTGCTTGCAGAAATTTACAAGCCCTCATTCACGTCGGTAAAGTTGGCCACCGTCGTTTCAGTCCCCCCTCCACAGGGCCGTGGAAGGGGGGCTCCATCTGTGTCCGGTGCCACATTACCCACGGGCTCAGTTGCGCCCGGGGTAAGGGTGTCTTTTTTCTCGTTGCCTCGCTTAGTTTTACCTAAGCGAGGCTTCCTTTGGGGCTTGGGGGAGTCAGAGCAAAGCTCTTTGCCCCCCGCACCCTCCTCGTTTCCTTCTCTGACCGAGTCCGCGCGCCGCTTGCGACACTCCGATGTGTCCATCGGCGCGGGCGCAGACTCGGCTGGGACCGTTTGATTCGCTTGTGGGATTTCTCTCACAACGACCTCCATCAGGGACGGGCTTGAATTCTCCTTATCGATTCCCCCCTTCACCTCTCCCGCCGACGGGGTGGGTTTTTTGGAGGGAAGAATCGATTTCTTTCTTCTTGTTGAGTTTTTTCGGGGAGTGGCAATTCATGCCCCCCATCCTGTGCCCCGCGGGTGCCCCAAGATCAGCACATAGTGCGCAGTGCACTTTCGGCTCGGAGCAGGAGTTGGCCTTGTGGCCCTCTTTGCCGCAGCGGAAGCAGGTTGGCACAAGATCGGTCGTTGCCGCATTGCTGCTGCACATGCACTTAAAGCATCGGAAGGGGAGCCGCGGCAACAGCTCGATAAGCAACTTGTACCACGATATCGGTACCTTTCCCATCTGTACCAGTTTGTTGGCCGCGTCTATCGGACACTGCACCAACACCGTATTGAGGCCGGTGCGGGGGGCCTTCACGAACGCTCCCACTTTGACGTCCGAGAACCCGCATTTACCCTCCCCGGAGATTGCGGCAACAATCTTCGCCCGGGTAATGGAGTCCTCCAGCCCCCGAATGCGGAGGTCGGCCATTTTCTGGAGGCACGTGATTCGCACCCCTTTGTTGTCCCCGGTCACCTCTCTTACACGTTCGGCGAGTTGCCCCGCCTTGCGTGCCTTGTCCTCGCCGGAAATCTCTAGGATTATTAAGGCTCCGGTGAGACCTTTCCTTATCTTGAGGCTTCCTTCCTTGATTCCCAATTGGTCAAGTTTAACCTTCTTCCTGATAGCGGCCATGTTCTCGCCATATTTTCCTTCTGGGCAGGTTATCATGACCGCCGAGGTTTTGGGAACCTTCCTTTTACCAGGTTTCTCCCCCCCCGCTACCTGCTCCCGCTTTCGCTTACCCTGTTCACTGGTCAGTGACCGGACCGCAACAACGGGTACAGTTTTGGAAGGGAGGGGAGTCTGTCCTACCTTTCTCTTTCCCTTACGTCCGACCACCACGCTCCACGGAGTTTCGAAGGTCGGAGAGGGGCCATATGTCCCGGGGTCTGTCGACTTCTTGTCGAAGGGCCCCGGGCCTAATGGTCCTCCGTCAGAGGGTGGAGCCCCAAAGGGTTCCGCATCCTGGCGAGATTTCTTTCCAGGTATTCTCTCATCGGCTGCGGGTGTCGGCAGGAAAGGGGGGGAGAGATCTTGGTGTTAGCACGAACCTGGCTCTCTTCTTCTTTCCCTTCTTAGCCGTTTTGTTCCTCTGGCTGTTTTTGGGAACAGTATCCTGCGTCTTGAGCTGAGTTAGCGAGGGGATCTCAGCCTCGGCCTTTTTCCCCATTGGCGGCTGGGTGTGTGCGTTCAGGGGAGCAGCTTGGACCGCCCCCCTGCCCGTTCGTTGTTTCAAAGAATCGCAGCATCCTTTCCCTCAAGTCAATACCGTAGGTGTTGATTGAGGGCTTCGTACAGGATTGCGAATTCGCCCTGGACTGGAAGGCGAGTGATTGGAGGAAGGGGTCGAGGGGATCCACTCAAAAGGGGTCCCTGTGCCTCCGTCACGCTCGCGGCCTGCGGTTCTACCTCCATGCATGGGTCCCCAGTTAGGCTTGAGGACACGCATGCTGGAGATAGTCTGCCCCTTCTCGAGGCGGTCTTCCTTGGGGAGACTTTTTGGGGTGTTTTCAGCCTAACAAACTGCCACTCTTCGCTGTCGGAATCTGACCCTTGGTCAGATTCTATGCGATTCCGTCCTCTTGTGTTCCTGCACCCCTTCTTCTCACTCTTTGTGGCACTTCCCTCGTTGGTCAGGCGAGTACTGAGCTGGTTCGTCAGCACTTTTATCTGATCGGCGAGTTCCGCCATCTGCTTTTTGAGCTCGCTCGTCTCCTTTTTCTTTTCGGCTTTGAGGAGCTCCAATTGGTGCCGAAGTTCCTCCGCTTCAGCGTTGCTCGGTGAGGACGATGCAGTCCTGTCGTGAAGGACTGCTGTGGCAGCCATGATGGACGCCACAGCCTTCTTTATTTCTTCTTCTAGCGGACCTTTGATGTTCTTGGAGACCTGCAAGCTCTTAAAAATGGTCACGCAGTTGGCTATCGTGTCGGACACCACAGCCGGTGTCGGAGAGTGGCGGACCATCTCTCTCGCTACCCTCTGGTTGTTCCGGCATCTCTCCCAGGCCTGTCCTTCGGGCATTGAGGCACCTAGAGCCCAATCCGTGTCCCCTCTCTCTCTGGCCTCTTCCCTCGCTCTGGCCCTTGCCTCCCTTTTCTCCCTTGTCCCTTCACCCGTGGTGATGGGCCTTCCTCTGCCTCTCTTGACGGAGCTGACGTCCGACTGCTCGTCCTCGGAGCCAGCATAATACGACCCAGCGTGCGATTCTGTTTCGTACTCGTCAGGATCACCCGCCACGCTACTGGCGCGTGATCCCACTGGGAACGCCAAGTCCTCGTCACTGGGAGCAGGAGTAATACATGTATCGGTATGTTTCCTCCTTTTCCCGCTCGCTCGGTAGCTATGGCATATATGCCTCGCGTTGTGAGGGCATTTGCTCGTTTTTTTGGCCATTGGAAATTGGAGGTATCTCCTTTCTAGTGCCTCCCTCGCTGCCTTACCATCCTGAATGGCCGTGATGGTAGGTTTGCCGCTAGATGTCGATGGCCCTGTGTACGAAGGCATATCCTTCTCAGAGCCCTCGGGTATTTTGGGGACCTTAAAGGTCTCCTCAGTCGCTCCATCCGCAGACAATTCTGCGGTGTGTTCCGCCTTAGTCTTCTTATTTATTTTTTGGAAATTCATTATTCTGAATAATCCCGCTTCCCGCTGCGGCTCCGTCACCCAGGGTGTACCCTCACCTGCCGCAGAGTGTCCTGGAACATGACCGGCAACACTCCACGACAGGGCCCCAAGTTCCCCCGAAGGGGTGACATACGACACGGGCCGGGGGATATACATCCCCGGCACTGGTCCCCGGCCCCTTACTCACCCATGGAGGTTTTGACCCCTCCATGAGCTTTCGGGGGTTCCCGGCCTCCGACCTTCGGGATACCGCAGCGGGTGGTGCCACCCGGGGGGCCCCATGGACAGTTAATGTGTGAGCCGTTCCCACGAGTGGGAAAGGCCCGTGCTACCTCGCCCTTTCAGGCATACGCCACATTTTTACATCCACTGTCTATCGGAACCGCCCCGAGACGGGCGATGGAAAAATCCAGTAGCGCCTGCTGGTTCGTGTGAGCAGGATGGACAGTTTGGCCACGACGAATAAGCCCATCCTTCCTTCCTTAGGGTGACATAAACTCCGCCGGCTGGCATTCGCCACTATCCGACTCCTTCACCCCGCTATCTTATCCGTCGTGCCCACGGGGACCACGGGGAGGCCTGTCCATTTGCATCCCGACCTGGATGAACGCTTCTGACCCTGTCGGGCGAAGGGAATGGTGGGATAGGTGGGCGTAATAAGGTAAGTGGAGTCCTACCTAATTTTATCTAACGCGACGCGAACGCTGCTCGAGAGCGTGGTTGTCCCGAGAAGATTACGGGGTCACACCCCCATACCCGAAGGCTCCGACCTCTTCGGTTGAACAACGCGCCTACCTAATATATACTCTACGTTTCGTATCCCTTCAGCCAGAGGGATTCTCGGCAAAAATTGGTGAATACGGAAAGGGCCTCTGAGTTTGACACGAAGAAGCGTGCCACATCCGGCCACTGCCATTCACCTTCCGGTACGACGCTTCGCAATATCTCTCTCTGCGCGTCAAAGAGGGGACATTCCAGCAAGAAGTGCTGGACTGAGTCGATTCCACCTCCGCAAATGCACACGTCACTTTCCACGAGACCTAACGACGCGAGTCTTTCTCTAAAATCCCCGTGTCCAGTGAGGACCTGTGTGCTCCAATGATTTATCTCTAACGAACGCGCGGCTAGTCTATCTCGCACGTCCCTAAAAAAGGCGAACGTGGTACGACCCTTACTTGAAGAGTTCCATCGGGTCTGCCACATATTTATCGCCTCATTTTTAATTTCACCACGGATTGGACTTCCTAAATTTGCGCTTTCTGGGCATTGACGCATCACAGGTCTCCGTGAGCACCACTGTGAGCGTTTCTGCCATTTTCTCTACTTCTATTGCGGAGCACAGATCGATAGCCTCCAGTTGCGATCTTGAAAGATCTGTCAGGGTGACAGAGAACCGTTCCCAGTCGGCCCGACTTGTGTCGAACCTCGTGTTCCCAGCGCCCTGATCGGCACCTGACTCTTTCGGCAATCTCAATCTTATGTCCACAGCCCTGTGGTCACTGGTGGTCCAGTCACACCTTACCTTCCAGTCACAGATGAACTTGTTCATGGAGGGCGACGTCAGGGTTACGTCGATGAATGACGAACCCCTTGTCGTCCAAAAGGTGGGCGGCTGTCCAGCATCGTTGACCACTGACAAGCCAAATGCCCTGATGAGGTCCTCGAATCTGGCACCTCTATCGTCTGTCTCTTGGGGACCCCAGAGTGACGATCGAGCATTGGCGTCTACACCTATAATAAGTCTCTCCCCCCTCAGTGAACGAAGCACCGTTTCGAGGTGGCTGAGGTGCTTCTCAATCTCGTCGCTGTACTGGAAGTAGCACGAGACAACGTAAAAGGAGAAGCTGGGGGCCCGCACTTCCACGCAGACACAATGCGTAGTGCCAAGCTGCGAGACGAAAACCGTATCTAAATTGGGATTGCAGATTACCACTGCTGCCCACGGACGTTGTGAGCGCACTGCGGCAACCCTCATCCCTATGCCTAGTCCTACGACTTTGTAAACCGAACCTTGTTTCCCGACGTGTGGTTCCTGCAATACTAAAACGTCAAGTCGCTTTTCGACTACGAGTTGACGTACTTCACCCGTTACTACAGCCGAACGACGCATGTTCAGCTGCAGCATCCTAACACCCGTGGACGCACTACCTAAGCTAGAGCTTATCCTACCTAATTCCTGTGGCACCGGGCCACTCGCTGTGTGGGGTGGGGTTGGGTCCTCGAATCTAACCGTCTTACGCACCGTTGTCGCAATGTTCACGGATCTAAGCGCGGATCTAATCGCGGGCTTCTCTATTTCGCGCGCTATTTGTTTGGCGCCTGTTCCCGATTCTCGCGCTAAATTATATGACGCCGACCTAATCGAAGTAATCAAGCAACGTTCTAGAACGACGCACGCGGTTCTAGTAACGGTTGTATTGCGATCTACTAACGCGGTTCTAGCGGCAGGAAGGCCGCAATCTCGGGGCTGTGCGCCATCGCGTATTGTGTCACGGGCCCGCCCGCGCACAGCTCCGTGAGGCGCTCTCGAGGAGGCGGAGGCCGCCACCGAGCACGCGGTCGAGCAGACCCGCGACTCAACGACGGAGACACCCCGCGCTTCCCTACTCGCGGCCGCGCCAGACCGGAAGCGGTCGGCCAGGCGGGCACTCCTCCTCACCACGTCGAAAATTTTATTTGTGTACGCCATAACTGTTCTTACGAGTACGGTGGAAGGGGTGGTCGAGCGACGTAGAGCCACCTTTACGCCGCCAAGCCTAGATACTCCGGGAGGACGGCAGGAGCGGACCGTTCGCGACCGCGACATTTTTCGTCTACGCGATCATGCAGACCCTAAGCACGGTACCTAACACCTTAGTCTTTAGACGTTAACCCGATACCTGAAAATAAGATTCCTGAAAATAAAGAAGGAATTATTAAACACACTCACGCACTCACACACACACACTCACACGTGGGAGTCACTGAGATCGGGGTGGTCCCCGCCTCTGGCCCGGCGGGTGACTGAGTCACCCATCCAGTCCTTCGGGCGAGGGTCCCGACCGGCTCCCACTTTTCCCCACTGAGGGACGCTTCACGGCAGAAGCACCCACCGCTCCGCACCCTCATCCCGCGGGAGCACCCGCATAAAATTGGGAGGGAAAAAAAAAAAAAAAAAAAAAAACGGGGGACGGCCGTAGACCGTCTGAACAACGCACGCAGTGCGCTTGCCACATAAGAGCCATTCGTTCAGCAAGCTGACACCGACTCGTGGCAATGCTGTTTGGGCACGTTGGCTTCACCTTTCGGTTACTAGGCCCCCTCACCACGTCAAGGTGTGCCCACGAGGGGGGGGGCCTCATGGACAGTTAATGTGTGAGCCGTTCCCACGAGTGGGAAAGGCCCGTGCTACCTCGCCCTTTCAGGCATACGCCACATTTTTACATCCACTGTCTATCGGAATCGCCCCGAGACGGGCGATGGAAAAATCCAGTAGCGCCTGCTGGTTCGTGTGAGCAGGATGGACAGTTTGGCCACGACAAATAAGCCCATCCTTCCTTCCTTAGGGTGACATAAACTCCGCCGGCTGGCATTCGCCACTATCCGACTCCTTCACCCCGCTATCTTATCCGTCGTGCCCACGGGGACCACGGGGAGGCCTGTCCATTTGCATCCCGACCTGGATGAACGCTTCTGACCCTGTCGGGCGAAGGAAATGGTGGGATAGGTGGGCGTAATAAGGTAAGTGGAGTCCTACCTAATTTTATCTAACGCGACGCGAACGCTGCTCGAGAGCGTGGTTGTCCCGAGAAGATTACGGGATCACACCCCCATACCCGAAGGCTCCGACCTCTTCGGTTGAACAACGGACCTACCTAATATATTATCTACGTTTCGTATCCCTTCAGCCAAAGGGATTCGCGGCAAAAATCGGTGAATACGGAAAGGGCCTCTGGGTTTGACACGAAGAAGCGTGCCATATCCGGCCACTGCCATTCACCTTCCGGTACGACGCTTCGCAGTATCTCTCTCTGCGCGTCAAAGAGGGGACATTCCAGCAAGAAGTGCTGGACTGAGTCGATTCCACCTCCGCAAATGCACACGTCACTTTCTACGAGACCTAACGACGCGAGTCTTTCTCTGAAATCCCCGTGTCCAGTGAGGACCTGTGTGCTCCAATGATTTATATCTAACGAACGCGCAGCTAGCCTATCTCGCACGTCCCTAAAGAAGGCGAACGTGGTACGACCCTTACTTGAAGAGTTCCATCGGGTCTGCCACATATTTATCGCTTCGTTTTTTATTCCTACGATCGCGGTTTTTCTTTCGGTTCCGGCGGGGATCTCAATATTACCGATCTTGGCGTCTTTTCCCGATCTAACGTTATAACGCGCGGCACCTTCGCGAAGAACTATGTCTACAGGAGTCGCTCCTCCGACGACGCAAAGCGACTCCCACGAGGCCGTGCGGTATGCGCCAGTCATTGAAATTAGGACTCGACGCTGCAAGGCTCTCAGAATTCTAATATCTCTCTCCGTACACAGGTCGGCCCACCCCGCAGCGGCATAAGCCACTGTCGGTGCGAACACGCCCCGGTAGATTGTGGAGAGTGTCCTAAAACGCAGGCCCCAATGGGCTCTCGCTACTCTACCTAACTTCTCGAACAGCGGACCGACTTTGCTGTTTAAATATTCGCAGTGCGATCTGACCTTTAAATTTCTATCCAAATAGACGCCAAGATACCTAACCGTTCGCTTAAATCCTATTTTCGATTCACCGATTTTAATAATTGGCGGTCTGTTATCGAAGTCGACGGTTTTCTTGCTTGTTTTTCGCTTCCTATCCGGTCGTGCTCCTCCCCGTCTACCTATCGGGTTTCTCGCGATCGCGTCGGATTTCAGAATAATGGCTTCAGTTTTACGCTCGGAAATCTGAAGTTTCGCGGACCTACACCATTCTGTTATTATGTTGACTACACGTTGGCCTTCTGTTTCCAGTTCTCTTCGCGAGTTTCCGTTTATGACGACCACGAGGTCGTCCGCGTACGCGGCGAATCTTTCTGGAATCACGTCTTCCAGTAATCTCAATAGGCCATCAAACATGAGGTTCCAGCAGGCCGGGCCCAGAACGGAACCCTGAGGGCACCCCCTCTCGGCTCGCTTGGACACCTCCGCGGAGCTAAGAGAGATTTTTACATTTCGATCGCTGAAGTAACTCCGGAGAACTTCGAAAATATTACGCGGACAATCTCGTTTCTTAATGCTATCTAACACAAGGGGCCACCAGACATTGTCAAAAGCCCCGGAAATGTCGAAGAGAAGCGCAATGGCGTACCTCCTTTCGGAGGCAGAGACCATCCGTCGCAACTCCACGACAGCCTCCTCCGTCGACCTTCCGGGCATGAACCCGAATTGTCGATCGGAGACCTTCCCCGGTGCCAGTGACGTGTCTAGCAGACGAGCTTTTATAAGCTTCTCGAAAAGTTTTCCTACTACGGAGAGGAGACAAATGGGTCTGTAGGATTTCGGGTCTCTCTCGTCCTTGTCTTCGCCTTTCAGCAGGATTCGGAGTGAACCCTCCTTCCAGACAGAAGGAAAGACGCCCCACTGGAGACACCCGTTGAAAAGCCTAACTAACTGACCGGGGATTATTTTACAGGCCGCCTTGAGTACGGCGACCTCGACTAGATCTAAACCCGGAGCTTTATTGTTCTTAAAAGTCTTCACCGCGCGAGCCATTTCCGCCTCCGTGAAGAAAGAGGCGTCGGCTGTATCGGGAGCGACCCTGCATTCGTTTCTAATTTCACGCTGTTCGAGCGTGTCTTCTATCTCCCGGTCATCTGGGATGTGCACATCCAGGAGGTAACTAGCGGTCTCCCCTAGTGACTTTGTGGAATATTCGCCACACCGGACTGTGCTTAGCACCCCCTCAACCTGGAGTTTGCTCGCCTGTTGCTTGTAAACGAAGCCCCAGGGCTCCCGGTTGCCGTGCGATGTGACGAACTTCCGCCAGCTTGCGAGTTTCGCCCGCCTCACCCCCCTACAGTACTGCCTTTGTGAAGAACGATACTCCAGCAGCACCCGGAGGTAAGTAGGGTCCTCTCGCCCTCCCTGAAGGGCACGACGCAATCTATATACCTGTTTCTTCATTATAGTTAATTTTTTAGTCCACCACGGGTTGGACTTCCTAAATTTGCGCTTCCTAGGCATTGACGCGACACAGGTCTCCGTGAGCACCACTGTGAGCGTTTCTGCCATTTTCTCTACTTCTATTGTGGAGCACAGATCGATAGCCTCCAGTTGCGATCTTGAAAGATCTGTCAGGGTGACAGAGAACCGTTCCCAGTCGGCCCGACTTGTGTCGAACCTCGTGTTCCCAGCGCCCCGATCGGCACCTGACTCTTTCGGCAATCTCAATCTTATGTCCACGGCCCTGTGGTCACTAGTGGTCCAGTCACACCTTACCTTCCAGTCACAGATGAACTTGTTCATGGAGGGCGACGTCAGGGTTACGTCGATGAATGACGAACCCCTTGTCGTCCAAAAGGTGGGCGGCTGTCCAGCATCGTTGACCACTGACAAGCCAAATGCCCTGATGAGGTCCTCGAATCTGGCACCTCTATCGTCTGTCTCTTGGGGACCCCAGAGTGACGATCGAGCATTGGCGTCTACACCTATAATAAGTCTCTCCCCCCTCAGTGAACGAAGCACCGTTTCGAGGTGGCTGAGGTGCTTCTCAATCTCGTCGCTGTACTGGAAGTAGCACGAGACAACGTAGAAAGAGAAGCTGGGGGCCCGCACTTCCACGCAGACACAATGCGTAGTGCTAAGCTGCGAGACGAAAACCGTATCTAAATTGGGATTGCAGATTACCACTGCTGCCCACGGACGTTGTGAGCGCACTGCGGCAACCCTCATCCCTATGCCTAATCCTACGACTTTGTAACCCGAACCTTGTTTCCCGACGTGTGGTTCCTGCAGTGCTAAGACGTCAAGTCGCTTTTCGACTACGAGTTGACGTACCTCACCCGTTACTACAGCCGAACGTCGCATGTTCAGCTGCAACATCCTAACACCCGTGGACGCACTACCTAAGCTAGAGCTTATCCTACCTAATTCCTGTGGCGCCGGGCCACTCGCTATGTGGGGTGGGGTTGGGTCCGCGAATCTAACCGTCTTTCGCACCGTTGTCGCAATGTTCGCGGATCTAAGCGCGGGTCTAATTGCGGGCCTAATCGCGGACTTTTCTATCTCGCGCGCTATTTGTTTTACGCCGGTCTCCGATTCTCGCGCTGAATTGACCGACGTCGACCTAATCGTAGTAATTAGACATCGCTCTAATACGACGTACGCGGCTCTAATCCCGGTTGTTTCGCGATTCACGAACGCGGTTCTAGCGGCAGGAAGGCCGCAATCTCGGGGCTGTGCGCCATCGCGTATTGTGTCACGGGCCCGCCCGCGCACAGCTCGGTGAGGCGCTCTCGAGGAGGCGGAGGCCGCCACCGAGCACGCGGTCGAGCAGACCCGCGACTCAACGACGGAGACACCCCGCGCTTCCCTACTCGCGGCCGCGCCAGACCGGAAGCGGTCGGCCAGGCGGGCACTCCTCCTCACCACGTCGAAAATTTTATTGTTACACGCCATTCTGTTCCCACGAGTACGGTGGAAGGGGTGGTCGAGTGACGTAGAGCCACCTTTACGCCGCCAAGCCTAGATACTCCGGGAGGACGGCAGGTATCCCGGAGCGGACCGTTCGCGACCGCGACATTTATCGTCTACGCGATCATGCAGACCCTAAGCACGGTTCCTAACACCTTAGTCTTCAGACGTTTCGCGGGCCCGACCTCGACGAAAGCGACCACGACGACAACGACGACCTAACGACCGCCCTAGCCGACGAAGCCACAGACGGCAACATCCGAAACCCGATTGTACCTGAAAGTAAAATTCCTGAAAATGAAGAGAGAATTAGTACACGCTCACAGACACACACACACACTCACACGTGGGAGTCACTGGGATCAGGGTGGTCCCCGCCTCTGGCCCGGCGGGTGACTGAGTCACCCATCCAGTCCTTCGGGCGAGGGTCCCGACCGGCTCCCACTTTTCCCCACTGAGGGACGCTTCACGGCAGGAGCACCCACCGCTCCGCACCCTCATCCCGCGGGAGTACCCGCAAAAAATTGGGAGGGAAAAAAAAAAAAAAAAAAAAAAAAAAAAAAAAAAAAAAGCGGGGGACGGCCGTAGACCGTCTGAACAACGCACGCAGTGCGCTTGCCACATAAGAGCCATTCGTTCAGCAAGCTGACACCGACTCGTGGCAATGCTGTTTGGGCACGTTGGCTTCACCTTTCGGTTACTAGGCCCCCTCACCACGACAAGGTGTGCCCACGAGGGGGGGGGGCCTCATGGACAGTTAATGTGTGAGCCGTTCCCACGAGTGGGAAAGGCCCGTGCTACCTCGCCCTTTCAGGCATACGCCACATTTTTACATCCACTGTCTATCGGAACCGCCCCGAGACGGGCGATGGAAAAATCCAGTAGCGCCTGCTGGTTCGTGTGTGCAGGATGGACAGTTTGGCCACGACGAATAAGCCCATCCTTCCTTCCTTAGGGTGACATAAACTCCGCCGGCTGGCATTCGCCACTATCCGACTCCTTCACCTCTTTATCTTATCCGTCGTGCCCACGGGGACCACGGGGAGGCCTGTCCATTTGCATCCCGACCTGGATGAACGCTTCTGACCCTGTCGGGCGAAGGGAATGGTGGGATAGGTGGGCGTATCAAGGTAATTGGAGTCCTATCTAATTTTATCTAACGCGACGCGAACGCTGCTCGAGAGCGTGGTTGTCCCGAGAAGATTACGGGATCACACCCCCATACCCGAAGGCTCCGACCTCTTCGGTTGAACAACGCGCCTACCTAATATATGATCTACGCTTCGTATCCCTTTAGCCAGAGGGATTCTCGACAAAAATCGGTGAACACGGAAATGGCCTCTGGGTTTGACACGAAGAAGCGTGCCACATCCGGCCACTGCCATTCACCTTCCGGTACGACGCTTCGCATTATCTCTCTCTGCGCGTCAAAGAGGGGACATTCCAGCAAGAAGTGCTGGACTGAATCGATTCCACCTCCGCAAATGCACACGTCACTTTTCGCGAGACCTAACGACGCGAGTCTCTCCCTAAAGTCTCCGTGTCCAGTGAGAACCTGTGTGCTCCAATGATTTATCTCTAACGAACGCGCGGCTAGTCTATCTCGCACGTCCCTAAAGAAGGCGAACGTGGTACGACCCTTACTTGAAGAGTTCCATCGGGTCTGCCACATATTTATCGCCTCATTTTTAATTCCTACGATCGCGGTTTTTCTTTCGGTTCCGGCGGGGATCTCGATATTACCGATCTTGGCGTCTTGTTTCGACCTAACGTTATAACGCGCGGCACTTTCGCGAAGAGCTATATCTACAGGAGTCGCTCCTCCGACGACGCAAAGCGACTCCCACGAGGCCGTGCGGTATGCGCCAGTCATTGAAATTAGGACTCGACGCTGCAAGGCTCTCAGAATTCTGATATCTCTCTCCGTACACAGGTCGGCCCACCCCGCAGCAGCATAAGCCACTGTCGGTGCGAACACGCCCCGGTAGATTGTGGAGAGTGTCCTAAAACGCAGGCCCCAATGGGCTCTCGCTACTCTACCTAACTTCTCGAACAGCGGACCGACTTTGCTGTTTAAATATTCGCAGTGCGATCTGACCTTTAAATTTCTATCTAAATAGACGCCAAGATACCTAACCGTTCGCTTAAATCCTATTTTCGTTTCACCGATTTTAATGGTTGGCGGTCTATTCTCGAAGTCGACGGTTTTCTTATTTGTTTTTCGCTTCCTATCCGGTCGTGCTCCTCCCCGTCTACCTATCGGGTTTCTCGCGATCGCGTCGGATTTCAGAATGATGGCTTCAGTTTTACGCTCGGAAATCTGAAGTTTCGCGGACCTACACCATTCTGTTATTATGTTAACTACACGTTGGCCTTCTGTCTCGAGTTCCCTTCGCGAGTTTCCGTTTATGACGACCACGAGGTCGTCCGCGTACGCGGCGAATCTATCTGGAATCACGTCTTCCAGTAATCTCAACAGGCCATCAAACATGAAGTTCCAGCAGGCCGGGCCCAGAACGGAACCCTGAGGGCATCCCCTCTCAGCCCGCTTGGACACCTCCGCGGAGCTAAGAGAAATTTTTACATTTCGATCGCTGAAGTAACTCCGGAGTACTTCGAAAATATTACGCGGACAATCTCGTTTCTTAAGGCTATCTAGCACAAGGGGCCACCAGACATTGTCAAAAGCCCCGGAAATGTCGAAGAGAAGCGCAATGGCGTACCTCTTTTCGGAGGCAGAGACCATCCGTCGCAACTCCACGACAGCTTCCTCCGTCGACCTTCCGGGCATGAACCCGAACTGTCGATCGGAGACCTTCCCCGGTGCCAGTGACGTGTCTAGCAGACGAGCTTTTATAAGCTTCTCGAAAAGTTTTCCTACTACGGAGAGGAGACAGATGGGTCTGTAGGATTTCGGGTCTCTCTCATCCTTGTCTTCGCCTTTCAGGAGGATTCGGAGTGAACCCTCCTTCCAGACAGAAGGAAAGACGCCCCACTGGAGACACCCGTTAAAAAGCCTAACTAGTTGACCGGGGATTATTTTACAGGCCGCCTTGAGTACGGCGACCTCGACTAGATCTAAACCCGGAGCTTTATTGTTTTTAAAAGTCTTTACCGCGCGAGCCATTTCCGCCTCCGTGAAGAAAGAGGCGTCGGCTGTATCTGGAGCGACCCTGCATTCGTTTCTAATTTCACGCTGTTCGAGCGTGTCTTCTATCTCCCGGTCATCTGGGATATGCACATCCAGGAGGTAACTAGCGGTCTCCCCTAGTGACTTTGTGGAATATTCACCACACCGGAGTGTGCTTAGCACCCTCTCAACCTGGAGTTTGCTCGCCTGTTGCTTGTAAACGAAGCCCCAGGGCTCCCGGTTGCCGTGCGATGTGACGAACTTCCGCCAGCTAGCGAGTTTCGCCCGCTTCACCTCCCTACAGTACTGCCTTCGTGAAGAACGATACTCCAGCAGTACCCGGAGGTAAGTAGGGTCCTCTCGCCCTCCCTGAAAGGCACGACGCAACCTATATACCTGTTTCTTAACTATCGTTAGTTTTTTAGTCCACCACGGGTTGGACTTCCTAAATTTGCGCTTTCTGGGCATTGACGCAGCACAGGTCTCTGTGAGCACCACTGTGAGCGTTTCTGCCATTTTCTCTACTTCTATTGTGGAGCACAGATCGATAGCCTCCAGTTGCGATCTTGAAAGATCTGTCAGGGTGACGGAGAACCGTTCCCAGTCGGCCCGACTTGTGTCGAACCTCGTGTTCCCAGCGCCCCGATCGGCACCTGACTCTTTCGGCAATCTCAATCTTATGTCCACGGCCCTGTGGTCACTGGTGGTCCAGTCACACCTTACCTTCCAGTCACAGATGAACTTGTTCATGGAGGGCGACGTCAGGGTTACGTCGATGAATGACGAACCCCTTGTCGTCCAAAAGGTGGGCGGCTGTCCAGCATCGTTGACCACTGACAAGCCAAATGCTCTGATGAGGTCCTCGAATCGGGCACCTCTATCGTCTGTCTCTTGGGGACCCCAGAGTGACGATCGAGCATTGGCGTCTACACCTATAATAAGTCTCTCCCCCCTCAGTGAACGAAGCACCGTTTCGAGGTGGCTGAGGTGCTTCTCAATCTCGTCGCTGTACTGGAAGTAGCACGAGACAACGTAGAAGGAGAAGCTGGGGGCCCGCACTTCCACGCAGACACAATGCGTAGTGCTAAGCTGCGAGACGAAAACCGTATCTAAATTGGGATTGCAGATTACCACTGCTGCCCACGGACGTTGTGAGCGCACTGCGGCAACCCTCATCCCTATGCCTAATCCTACGACTTTGTAACCCGAACCTTGTTTCCCGACGTGTGGTTCCTGCAATGCTAAGACGTCAAGTCGCTTTTCGACTACGAGTTGACGTACCTCGCCCGTTACTACAGCCGAACGTCGCATGTTCAGCTGCAGCATCCTAACACCCGTGGACGCACTACCTAAGCTAGAGCTTATCCTATCTAATTCCTGTGGCGCCGGGCCACTCGCTGTGTGGGGTACGGTTGGGTCCGCGAATCTAACCGTCTTTCGCACCGTTGTCGCAATGTTCGCGGATCTGAGCGCGGATCTAAGCGCGGATCTAATCGCGGGCTTCTCTATTTCGCGCGCTATTTGTTCGGCGCCTGTTCCCGATTCTCGCGCTAAGTTATATGACGCCGACCTAATCGAAGTAATAGAACAACGCTCTAACACGACGTACGCGGATCTAATCCCGGTTATTTCGCGATTCACGAACGCGGTTCTAGCGGCAGGAAGGCCGCAATCTCGGGGCTGTGCGCCATCGCGTATTGTGTCACGGGCCCGCCCGCGCACAGCTCGGTGAGGCGCTCTCGAGGAGGCGGAGGCCGCCACCGAGCACGCGGTCGAGCAGACCCGCGACTCAACGACGGAGACACCCCGCGCTTCCCTACTCGCGGCCGCGCCAGACCGGAAGCGGTCGGCCAGGCGGGCACTCCTCCTCACCACGTTAAAGATTTTATTGAGTTTCATTTTGATTCCCACGAGTACGGTGGAAGGGGTGGTCGAGCGACGTAGAGCCACCTTTACGCCGCCAAGCCTAGATACTCCGGGAGGACGGCAGGTATCCCGGAGCGGACCGTTCGCGACCGCGACATTTAACGTCTACGCGATCATGCAGACCCTAAGCACGGTTCCTAACACCTTAGTCTTTAGACTTTATACGGGCCCGACCTCGACGAAAGCGACCGCGACGACAACGACGACCTAACGACCGCCTAAGCCGACGAAGCCACAGACGGCAACATCTAAACCCGATTGTACCTGAAAATAAAGTTCCTGAAAATAAAGATAGGATTAGTAAACACACACACACACACACTTACACGTGGGAGTCACTGGGATCGGGGTGGTCCCCGCCTCTGGCCCGGCGGGTGACTGAGTCACCCATCCAGTCCTTCGGGCGAGGGTCCCGACCGGCTCCCACTTTTCCCCACTGAGGGACGCTTCACGGCAGGAGCACCCACCGCTCCGCAACCCTCATCCCGCGGGAGCACCCGCATATAATTGGGAGGGAAAAAAAAAAAAAAAAAAAAAAAAAAAAAAAAAAAAGGGGGGGGGGGCCGGCCGTAGACCGTCTGAACAACGCACGAGGTGCGCTTGCCACATAAGAGCCATTCGTTCAGCAAGCTGACACCGACTCGTGGCAATGCTGTTTGGGCACGTTGGCTTCACCTTTCGGTTACTAGGCCCCCTCACCACGACAAGGTGTGCCCACGAGGGGGGGCCTCATGGACAGTTGGGACTGGGTCGCCGCTCCCCGGCCCAATCTTACCCGCCATGGCGGCCAGCTTGCACGCCTCCTTGACGGAAGTTACTTTCCGCCAAAGGGCTCCGACGATGCACCGCTTCGGAAGGGAAACTGTCGCGATGCACCGTCGGGCTCCATCCCGCCGTCGAACCCTGCCTCGGAATACGTCCGAGAGGCTCCGACGGCCGGGCCGACCCGGCGCCGTTGGGCTGTGCCCGTGCGGCCCGCGCCGGCCCTCCTCCGCCTCCCCGACCCCGTCCTCGGAAAACGTTCAAGCGGCTCGGGAGAGGCCCGGCCCGATGGGTCCGGGAGTTCCGGAGTTCCATCGGCCCGTCCGCTCCCCTCGCGGCGCGCACTCAGGGGGCAGAACCCACTGAGCCGCCTGCACGCGAGATGGAGCCCCACGACTGTGGGACGCCAGCCCATGCCAGCACCCACATCCCTCCGAGGGACGCCGCACGGCGGGAACACGCGCGGAAACCCTCATGTGCCAGGAGCACCCAGCGGTGTGTCACGGGCGGGGAGCAGTCCTCCCCCAACAGTGCCGTACCACCGGGCGATTGCACTTAGGGCCGCCTACCCCTACCAGCGATTGGGTCCGCGCTTTAGACCACCCCCAAGGGGGTGGGCGCAGTCCCTAAGGGAGTCGCTGGGCTCCCCTTGTACTCTTACTAAGGATACGGTGCGCTCTTAGTTCCCCTTCCACCCCGGAGGTTCACCCAACTTGGCCGGAGCCGTGTGGGTGTTCCATGGGGTTTCAGGGTTAAGCCTCCTCACCACGACAAGGTGGCGCACGACGAGGAGGGATCGGGGAGGAAATTAACCTAACCTAACCTAACCTAATTTTTTTTTTTTTTTTTTTTTTTTTTTACCAAGCAAAGGGAGGAGAAAATGCAGTTAGGCACACCCCCCGGTCCTCCCGGGGGGTAGTGTTGGACTCACCCGGCCCGTCGGCGCAAGCGCCCGGCCAGTCCTACCAACTAAACTCTCCCCCCCGTGGGCGGGTGTTGAGACCCGCCCACTGCAGGTAAGTCCTGCTGTCTTCTCCATGTGTCCGGGTCACGGGTACGCGTGAGCACTCTTCCGCGACCCGGACGGAAGCGAGGCTTGTTTAGCCACCTAAGTTGTAGATCCTCTGTTTTCTTCTTCGGTTGCTTGACTAGAGAGGCCCTCCTTCGGGACCGGGGGTGGCAAATTGGGGACCTGGGATGGCGTAAGGTTCTCTTCTGTCTGGTCCTCCGATTGTACACCTAAAGCCTTGATAGGATCGTCTTCAGGTTCCTCTGTGTTACGTCTCGTTACCGCCCGCGCTCATTCCTGAGCAGGAGATAGGTTCCGTCTTCGATTACTTAATATGTTGGTTCAACCTAGGGTTAAACTTGAACTATGAGTTAAGAGTATCATAAACTACATGCTATCTTTATACTACATATCACTTTAACTATAACTAGTTTTACGACTAGATTAAATATTTCTTGATTATAACAGCTATATATACGCGGTCTCGCACTATTGCACGGCCGGCTTAGACCTACATACAACCGAGCCCATACGGTGCGAAAATTCCAGGCCCGTCTCTTTACACAGTACACACTGTGTCACTACTTTGCAGCCATTGGCCATCAGGCCAGCTTGGCCGCAATTATAGCAGCAGCTTCCTCTATCTACTGTAGCTGTGCACTTCACACTGATATGGCCAAATGACCAGCACCTGTAACACTGCACAGGACGCTCCACAATTTTCACTTTCCCTCTGCACCATCCTATAACTAATGCACCTTTTTTGGATATCTTGGAAGCCACCAGCACCGGACAGTTCGCCTATGCTATGTACGTGGCATCGCCTTTGAGGTCTTCCTAAAATTGCTCACTTTAATCTCATCCCGATGGCAGTCACCCTCACGGGCTAAAGCCATCGCGACATCCTCTTCAGTGATGGAAACGTCCAAACCCGAGATTCTCATCTCGGCTCTCAGCTGGGGCCTAGTCACCCTGGCAGAGTCACCCAGAACCCGGGTGATTTTCTCTTTCAGAGCGTCGGCCTTGCTTCCGTCCCCACAGCCAGTGAGTTCCACGATTAGTCCTCCGTTGACAGCTCCTCTGACTTAGGTTCCCTCTATTCCTAAATTCTTCAGATTAATCTGTTCGCGGACCCTACACAGAGCCTGAGCGTACGACGTCTTGGAAGTATCCACTCTAATGAGAACCGCAGCTGTCCTGGCGAGACGAGACTTATTCCTCAGTCTAGCCAGTTCAGGTGACAGGTCTATCCGTCCAGGAATTAATTAATTTCTTAATTAATTAATTCCTTAATTAATTAATTAATTAATTAATTCCTGCTGATAATTTTCAATCCCTGGAGAGTCCTCTGTAGAATTGTCTCTGGAAGTGCTGGGAGCCTCCAGAGTCTTCTTCTTTTTCCGCGTCTTAGGAGTAATCCATTGTTTTCTTTCCCTCTTTTTTTAGGCATCATCGACAGTTTGCTCTTCGTCGAGGTCGAGTTCGGACTATCGGCATCCTTTTCGACTATACAGATCGTAGGGACCGGTGTACTCGCGTGGGCAATCTCCCCTTTGAGCACAATCTTCCTCAGCTCGCTGACTTCCCTTCTAAGTTCCTGGATGTCGTCCTCATACTTTTGCCTTGCTTCTTTTTTTTGTTCCTTCATGGTAACCTTGACGATATTGGTAAATTCTGTCACTCCATCTTTGATTCCTTGTATGACGTCGTCATTGTCACGTCCTATTACTGGAACATTCTTTTCACCTTGTAGGTCACGCACCTTGGCGTGCAACACTCTATTTTCTTCCCTGAGCGTTTCAACCTCAAGAGATATGGCATCATATTTGTCCAAGGTCCGCAATGCTTCTCTCAGCTTCTTACTTATAGCGTCTAGAGCCTCCTTGTAGTCTTCGCAACAATCTCTTTCGTCGATATTGCCAAGCGCGCTCAGCACGTCGTACGTAGCATAGCACCTGTCAAACATCCTCCGCTGGTCATTTTCGCCTATATCTTGGCGACTCTCCACGAATTGGTAAACCTCTTCTATCCAGGTTTTGCCGGCATCCGTAAGAACATCGTGATCGTAACCGACAAGTTTCTCAAACGCTACAGATTTCCTACCTCTAAGATATCTATCAAGTTTAAGACTAATTACTTCACCATTTTTGTCCTTGACCTCACTAATCACCTCCGCTTCTTTATCGGTAGGCGAGAGGTCTTCTTCATAATAGTAAAACATTTTCCTCATCTTTTGCGTGCTCTTCGCCATTATGACCTCTAATGCCTACTTATTGTCGTTTATTGTTTTGTCTAATTCTATAATTAGCCTATCATAAACTATATCTATTTTAATCAAGTCTCTTAGTGCGCATGCACACAAGAAGACTTTAACACGTAGTCGCGTTTCAAATACGCAGCAGGAAAGAGAGCGTCCAACGAGGACCCCCAGGCACAGCGCGTACTCCCCAACAAACGCGTGATCGTACTGCCGTACTGCGCACTGCAAAAGTCCAATTTTGGGTTAGAATCGGAAACCAGATGTGTTGTGGCCCTCAATGAGAGCCCATGAATAAAACCATATTGATGCGCATGCTAATCTATAACCTCAATTTTAATGCGCACCAATAATTGGGTTTTGGGTTCAGGGATAGTTAGGGGATCTCCATGTGTCTCCAAAAATCCAATTGCGCATCCACAAAAAGTTTCACAGCGTTACTGCACAACCTCTAAAGTTTGCACCAATGGTATGTGCTATCGTAGTTGCAACACGTTGGTGAACACTACCTTATGTCTCATTTCAAGATTCGAGCTCGGAGTCTCGAAATATTCGCTAAAATACTATTTCCCTATCTGGTTACTTTGGAACGCATGTGAGACTCATGCGAACTCACCATAGTCATCGGCGAGACGCGAACTTACTATCGCGACTGTCGGCACGAATTAATTCTGGTCGTGATTGTATCACTACCCAAAATGGCCGCCAACATCGCGATCGCGCTGCTCCCGCGTGTCGCTCAATTTGTTCCTTTGTTAATAACAAGGTTTGTGTTATTTCCGCGTGTCGCGCCCGTCAAGGTGGCTACTGGGGGTCACCCGCCTCCCCGCGTGCCCCAACAGTGCTTGACGTAGCTCAACTAAGTGCCAATTATCTTGCGCGACCCCGATGCGCGGTGACAATTATCGCGCTGCTAATGATATGTGCCGTCACTTCATTTAATACACAGCGCTGCCACTGACAAGGATCTCAGCCTCGCAGGGCAGATATCGCTTGTGATTTATCATCCACTACACGTGATCGTTTAGTAATTGTACTCCTATTGTCTTCAGGCACCGAGTTCATTTAGGCAGGCCGAACATAACCGCACCTGTCATGCCAAGTATCGTAAGCCGAAGGAAGTATCGATAAATATATCTATACAAAGCGTAATACTTATTCACGTCTATATTATTATCCACGATATTAATTAGTTCTTATTTCAGGTATACAAGTATTCGCAATCGTTTGCTGTTGTGACGCCGGGAACATGCATCAGATGCGCCAGAAAGGCGCATCGACAATACAAAGTATCATCAACAACAGTACGTTCCGGTTTTATTATATTTTACAATCTATTACAGCGGTCAACGCAGTGCAACTACAGATAACCAACAACTTTATCTTTTTACAGGTTACTAATCTTCAGCACTACACCGGAGAGGATGACAACACATCATCGACTCGTCGACGGTGTTAGCTTTGCAACGATTAGCGTTACGGTAAGTATTCGTCTGTTATTTAATAATATATGTAATATTATTTAATATTAAGTATAATGCTTCTTGTTTCAGGTTCCTCATCAGAATTATTTCTGTCGCAAGATGTTTTGCAGTGTCGAAAGCGCTCTAGGCTCATCAACGACGCTGGCAGACTCACCCACAATATTTATAGTTAATAAAGATATTACGGTAAGTATTCGTCTATTATTATTTATTGCAATAATCCTAATGCTCCTAATGAACAAATTGTTTTTTTGTTTCAGCACCTGTCATCGACCAAGATCATCTAACCTGCATGTGTCACTGAACATGTGTGCGACCGCCAAGCTCACCGGAGGATCCAAACACTCAACAGTATCACTTAGTAAGACGGCTACGCATACCGGACACCGCTAATTATGCTCTTCACGTTCCAGTGGAGATTGCTTCAATACTTTCAATATTTCTTCTAAATTAAACGTCTGTTAATCGTACAACATTATTAAGTAATTATACACTATTATTGTTTCGTTCTTTTCAATATATTATTCCTCTATGTGCATAATTCGCAGATAACCTGTTACCCCATAGCCGTCATTGATATGTGCACGGTCGCCAGACGCACCGGAGAAAATGGTTCCTCAACAGTGTATGCGGCGTACACAATTCATAATTTTGGTAATATAATGCGTATTCGTCTGTTGTATAGTATAAACAACATTCATGTATACAACCATGTATATATATGATAACCCAGTGCATTTACAGGTAATCTACAACTGTCACTATCGCCTTTATTACCAGATGCACCGTAAAACCAGATCCTTGATCACACTAAGTATGAATGTACACAAGGATTCTCTATTCTAATATTATAATAAGTATTTCCTATAATTATGGTCTTTCTCTTTAAAGGTAATTAACTATCCAAAAAGAGTCATAATCGAGCGTTTCTAATACTACGGTAAGTAATACTATTTCTATAATAATTCATTATTT
Organism: Anoplolepis gracilipes; assembly: GCF_047496725.1. Lineage (NCBI taxonomy): Eukaryota > Metazoa > Arthropoda > Insecta > Hymenoptera > Formicidae > Anoplolepis > Anoplolepis gracilipes. The sequence goes on from NC_132982.1 coordinate 229,375, forward strand.
ATGATATATTCTTCTTGTTTTAGGTTTCACAGGATACTATCTCTCCTGGAATTCCTTCAAATCTGTGCTTCTATCTTCATACAAGATAAGTAACTCTCTGTGCTTATTCGTTGGAGTGAATAAATATACTATTTATTATCTAATCAAGCAAATACGTCTGTGTCATAATAATCATCTAATGTTTTTTTATTTTATCCTTGTTTCAGAAACTCCAACGCGCGAAGCAGACAGGAGGCCACGAATATCACCAGAGTCGAATTCCGCCATGTACAGACACGCCATCGTCAGGAAGTCCTCGCGCGCGAACCATCTTCAGCGAAAGATCTTCAGATATTTCCTAGAAAGAAAGAGCAGAGACCAGACGAGCGCGATCACCGAAACAAGTTTCAGTGATTAACGGATCATGTTGACATCACGGTCGACAGTTGTTCGCCGAATAAACAACCTTCTGGAGTCCGCACGACGCCGTCCTGCAATAGTCTCCGGCTTCGACAAGGAGCCCATGAAAGAAGCCATTATCGTAAAAAGGGTACGTATAGTCTGTTATTACATTTGTTTATACTATATTAATAAGAGCAAGTGACAGATTTGATAACCTATAAACTTTGTTCTAGGTTACTGCCACTGTCCATCACTGACGCTCCAAGATGAAACCTCAATTTTATAAATAAAAATATAAAAAGATCGTCTATTTTATTCTACCTTAACTAACAAAAATGAAAGTACATGTACCATTGCACAGAGGTTCGATGTTAGTACTAATTTTTGTGTTAATAGTACGGTTATTTCGTCTATTTTATGTCTAATTATTTAGGTCACTTTTTTATGTGTTAATATGTAGTTATTATCTGATCCTATGTTTCTAATATTTTAAAAATCATCCATTTAATCAAGAACATGTAGCATTGTCACTGTTGTACTTGTTTGTTCGCCATTTCCAGTAGGTTTCCCTTTCCACATGTTTCTTGTCTTTTCCAATCGTCACTCCCGTTATCCACTGTTAGGACTACCAACCCCTTAGCAGTTAAGTCAAGTTCCTCTGCCTGTCTTTCTAATCCCTAAATGTGTCACTGTTTCCAAATGTATATTTCATGTCATCCGTTTTATGTCATCCAAGTGTATTTCGTCTGTTCTAGTGTGTCATGTCCTTTGTCAATCGCCAAGAGAACACTCCACTAAAGACATTAAAAAAAATTTTATAAATAAATTATGATGCATATAAATAAAATTAATTTTTTAGTTGTATTAAACTTTGAATAAATATTGCATATTAATATTATATTTTAATGTATTATGAAGCATAAAAATTTTTGAAATTTTTTGAGATAGTTTAAATCTATTAAATATAAAAAAATTAATTTAAATGAAAACATATATAAATTATGTATGATTTATTCTATCAAAATAATCCTTTTATCAGGCATATCATTAAATAAATTTTTAGTTATTAATAAAATTTAAATAGCAAAAATAATTAATTAAATAAGAGAAAGATAAAATTTCTATATTTAGGGTATGAACCTAAAAGCTTAGAGAATTAGCTTACTTACTTTAATTAAATAAATATAAATTAGTATAATATTTTTGAAAATTGACTATTAATCATTAGTTAAAATTAAATATGATAAGTAAATTTAATTTAAAAAAAGGTTATAAGTAAATTTAAATAAATAATTTAAATTAAATTTGTATTAGTAAAAATAATAAAAGAATTTATTAAAATTAAAGTAGTTATAAAGATTAATTAATAAATTAAATAAAAAAATATTATAAATAAAATTATTATAAAAATTGATTTTTTAAAAATAATTAGTTATTATAGAATTAAAAAAGTATAATTAGTTAAAATAAAATTCAGAGGGAGAGAGTAATTTTATTTAAATTTAATAATTGACTATTTTAATTATATGTATTTATAAAAAAAAAATATATTATTAAAATTAAAATTAAAAAACTTATCTATAAATAAAATAATTAATAATAATTAAAAATCTTATTTATATAAATTTAAGGAAAGTATTTTATAGAAAGTAAAAAAAATTAAAAATTTAAATTTTTATTTATATATACATTAATATTATTTAATAATTATTATTTAATGTTAATAAAATATTTTAATTATTTTTATAAATATATAATTAATTATATATATTTAAAATATTTAATTAACATTAATTATTTAATATTAATTAATTAAAACTTATTAATCATTATTTTTAATTTAAAATATTAAAAACCTAAAATATAGAAAAAAAAAATTATTTATTAATAAAATATTTTAATATATTTAAATAATTATTAATAATTAATAATAATGATAATAATATAAAAAAGGGGGGGGGGAATATTATTTAATTTTTTTTTATGTATATTATAAATTAAATTTTATATTCATATTAAATTTAAATTTAAATTATTTTTATAATTTGTTTTTAATAATTAATAAATATAATTAAAAATTAATTTTTTTTTTAAATTTATTTTATAATTTAAAGTATAAATAAAATTTTAAAAAATTATATAAAATTTAAATAATTTAATAATATATAAATTAGTATTTATAATAATTAATTAAATGAAAATTTATAATAGAAAATTATAATTTATTATTAATAAATAAAGTGCCAGCAATTGCGGTTTATACTTTAAATAAAAATAAATTTAAATAATTATATATAAATATAAAATATATAAATAAATAAATATATTTAACTAATTTATTTTTTTATGGTGAAATATGAATAGATATTAAAAGTTAAATAATTTTATTTAAATTAATAATAAAATTAAAAAAATTTATATAATAAATTAGGATTAGATACCCTATTATTTAAATGAAAATAAAATATAATTAAATATTAAATGTTAATCATTAAAAATAAAAAATTTGGCGGTATTTTATGATTTAGAGGAACTTGTTGATTAATTTGATAATCCACGAATAGAATTACTTAATTTAATTTTTATATATTGTTGTTGAAAAATTATATTAAAAGATTAATAATTTAAAAATTTAATTATAATTATAATTCAAATCAAAATGTAGAATAGTTAAGATTTAAATGAGTTACATTTAATTTAATTAATTGAAATAAATTTTTAAAGTTTTATAAATATTGAATTTAATTGTAAAGTTAAAAAAATATTTAAATTGAATTTTAATTAAAATATGTACAAATTGCCCGTCATTTTCATTAATAAAAATTTATGGAAAAAGTCGTAACAAAGTAAATATATTGGAAAATGTATTTAGAATTAAAAAAAATTTTAGTTTAAATAAAAATTTTTCTTTTACATTGAAAAGATTAATTAAAAATTATTAAAATTTTATTATAATTAATAAATAAATTATTAATAATAAATAAATATAAGAAAAAATATTATAAATTATTAAATAAAATTATATTAAAAAAAAAAAGTTTTAGTAAAAAATTTTAAAATAATTATTTTAATTTTAATGATAATGTAATGTAAATGAAAATAAAAAAATTTTTAAAAGTAATTTTAGTTAAATGTACCTTTTGTATCAGGGTTTATTAAAAAAAATTATTGATAAATAAATTTCTCGAAAGAAAAAGAGTTAAATAAATAAATAAAATTTAATATAAAAAAATTATTTTTAATATTTATTTAGAGAAGAATATTTTAATCAATTTTTTTGATATCCAATTTTTTTTTTTATATAAATTTAATTTAGATATAAATTTAAATATGTAAATTTTTATTAAAGTTTAAAATAGTTTTTATTTACAATAAATATATTGATTTATATTAAAAATTTATGGGATAATCTATAAATTAATTTTAAAATTTAAAAAATTTATTAATATTATTTATAAAAATTTTATAAAAATGGTTTTAAAATTTAAAATTTTTTGAAAAAATTTAATAATTTATTTATTTTAGCATAGTTTAATTATAATTTTAAAATTAAAATAAATTTAATAAATTAAAAAGATATTTTTATTAATTTAAATTAAAAATTAATAATGATAAAATTAGTAGTATTTATAAAATTTATTTTTAAAGATTTGATAATAATTAATAATTTATATTTAATTAAAGAATTAGGCAAAATAAATTTATTTAATATATTTAAATAAAATTAAGTCCACCTGTTTAATAAAAACATGGTTTTTAGAAAATAATTAAAGATTTGTTCTGCTCAATGATGTGTATTAAATAGCCGCAGTAATTTGACTGTGCTAAGGTAGCATAATCATTTGTCTTTTAATTGGAGGCTGGAATGAAGGAATGGATGAGATTTAAGCTTTTTAAATTAAATAATAAAAATTTAAATTTTGAATAAAAATGTTCAAATAATATTATGGGACGATAAGACCCTATAGAATTTAATATAATTTTTATTAAAATACATTAGTTTTTAAATTTAGTATAAAATTATATTTAGTTGGGAGGATTAAAAAATTTTTTAAACTTTTTTAATTTTATTTAATAGATAATCATATATTTATGAAAATATGAATAAGTTTTAAAAAAAATTATTGAAAAATTAATTACCTTAGGGATAACAGCGTAATATTTTTTTTAAGATCATATTATAAAAAATGATTGAGACCTCGATGTTGAATTAAAATAAAAATTAGATGGAAAAATTTAATTATTTAGTCTGTTCGACTATTAAAATTTTACATGATTTGAGTTTAGATCGGCGTAAGCCAGATCGGATTTTATCTATAATTAAAGTGTAAATAAATTTGTACGAAAGGACTTTTTATTTGAAATTTTTTTTAAATTAAAGAATAATATTAATTTTATAAAAATTGTAGATTACTTTGGAAGAATAGTGTAATAAATTTAGAATTTATAAATATATAAAAATAATTTATATAAGTAATAATTAAAAATATTTATTATTATTTAGTTTTAAATTTAATAAATTTATTAATTTTATTATTAAATTTATTGTTAGGGATTGCTTTTTTAACTTTATTAGAGCGGAAATTTTTAGGATATGTACAAATACGTAAAGGTCCTAATAAGGTCGGGTTAGTTGGTATTTTGCAACCTTTCAGCGATGCTATTAAATTATTAAATAAAGAATTATTTTATGTTTATAAATCTAATTATCGATTATTTTATTTGACTCCTTTAATGAGATTTGTAACTATATTATCTATATGATTATTATATCCGTTTGCTACTAATTTTTATTATTTAAATTATTCTATTTTATTAATAATTATTTTTATATCTATTAGCGGGTATTCCCCGAAATACCCGAGGGCTCAGAGGGGAAGGTTATGCCTTCGTACCCAGGGCCATCGACATCCGGTGGCAAACCTATCATCACGGCCATTCAGGATGGTACGGCAGCGAGGGAGGCGTTGGAAAGGAGATACCTCCAATTTCCAATGGCCAAAAAAACGAGCAAATGCCCTCACAACGCGAGGCATATATGCCACAGCTGCCGAGCGAGCGAGAAAAGGAGGAAACATACCGATACAGGTATAACTCCTGCTCCTAGTGACGAGGACTTGGCGTTCCCAGCGGGATCACGCGCCAGTAGCGTGGCGGGTGATCCTAACGAGTACGAAGCAGCATCGCACGCTGGGTCGTACTATGCTGGCTCGGAGGACGAGCAGTCGGACGTCAGCTCCGTCAAGAGAGGCAGAGGAAGGCCCATCACCACGGGTGAAGGGACAAGGGAGAAAAGGGAGGCAAGGGCCAGAGCGAGGGAAGAGGCCAGAGAGAGAGTGGACACGGATTGGGCCCTGGGTGCCTCAATGCCCGATGGACAGGCCTGGGAGAGATGCCGGGACAACCAGAGGGTGGCGAGGGAGATGTTCCTCCACTCTCCGACACCGGCTGTGGTGTCGGATACCATAGCAAACTGCGTGACCATTTTCAAGAGTCTGCAGGTCTCAAAGAACATTAAGGGCCCACTAGAAGGGGAGATGAAGAAGGCTGTGGCGTCCATCATGGCTGCCACAGCAGTCCTTCACGACAGAACTGTATCGTCCTCGCCGAGCAACGCTGAAGCGGAGGAACTTTGGCACCAATTGGAGCTCCTCAAAGCCGAGAAAGAAAAGGAGACGAGCGAGCTCAAAAAGCAGATGGCGGAACTCGCCGATCAGGTAAAAGTGCTGACGAACCAGCTCAGTACTCGCCTGATCGAAGAGGGATGCATCACAAAAAGTGAAAAGGAGAAGGGGGGCAGGAACCTGAGAGGACGGAACCGCATTGAATCTGACCGGGATTCAGATTCCGACAGCGGGGAGTGGCATTCTCTCAGGCTGAGGACGCCCCAAAATGTCTCCCCAAAGAAGACCGCCTTGAGGAGGGGCGGACTATCTCCGGCATGCGTGTCCCCGGGCCTGGCTGGTGACCCCTGCATGGAGGTAGAACCGCAGGCCGCGAGCGTAACGGAGGCACAGGGGCCCCTCTTGAGTGGATCCCCTCGACCCCTCCCACCGGTAACTCGCCCTACAGTCCAGGGCGACTTTGCAATCCTGTACGAAGCCCTCAATCAGCACCTACAAATAGGCGTTGACTTGAGGGAGAGGATGCTGCGATTCTTCGAAGCAACGAACGGACAGGGGGAGGCGGTCCAATCTGCTCCCCTAAACGCACATACTCAGCCGCCAATGGGGAAGGAGACCGAGGCTGAGATCCCCTTGCCAACTCAGCCCAAGACGCAGGGAATGGTTCCTAAAAGCAGCCAAAAGGAAAAAGCGGCCAAGAAGGGAAAGAAGAAGGGAGAAAGCCAGGTTTGTGCTCACTCCAAAATCTCTCCCCCCCCTTCTCTGCCGGTACCCGCTGCCGATGAGAGAATACCTGGAAAGAAATCTCGCCAGGATGCGGAACCCTCTGGGGCTCCACCCTCTGGCGGAGGACCATTAGGCCCGGGGCCCTTCGACAAGAAATCGACAGACCCCGGGACATATGACCCCTCTCCGACCACGGAAACTCCGTGGAGCGTGGTGGTCGGACGTAAGGGAAACAAGAAAGTAGGACAGACTCCCCTCCCCTCCAGAACTGTACCCGTTGCTGCGGCCCAGTCACCGCCCAGTGAACAGGGTAAGCAGAAGCGGGGGCAGGTAGCGGGGAGAGAGAAATCCGGTAAAATGAAGGTTCCCAAAACCTCGGCGGTCATGATAACCTGCCCAGAAGAGAAATATGGCGAGAACATGGCCGCCATCAGAAAAGAAATAAAACTAGACCAATTGGGAATCAAGGAAGGAAGCCTCAAGATAAGGAAAGGTCTCACCGGTGCCTTAATCCTTGAGATTTTCGGTGAGGACAAGGCACGCAAGGCGGGACAACTCGCCGAACGTGTTAGAGAGGTGACTGGGGACAACGAAGGGGTGCGAGTCAAGTGCCCCCAAAAAATGGCCGACCTCCGCATTCGGGGGCTGGAAGACTCCATTACCCGGGCGGAGATTGTTGCCGCAATCTCCGGGGAGGGTAAGTGCGGGTTCTCGGACGTCAAAGTGGGAGCGTTCGTGAAGGCCCCCCGCACCGGCCTCAATACGGTGTTGGTGCAGTGTCCAATAGACGCGGCCAACAAATTGACACAGATGGGAAAGGTACCGATATCGTGGTACAAATTACCCATCGAGCTGTTGCCGCGGCTCTTCCTTCGATGCTTTAAGTGCATGGAGGAGGGGCATGTGCAGCAACAGTGCGGCAGCGACCGATCCTGTGCCAACATGTGTTTCCGCTGCGGCAAAGAGGGCCACGAGGCCAATTCCTGCTCCGAGCAGAAAGTGCACTGCGCACTCTGTGTTGACTTCGGGGCACCCGCGGGGCACAGGATGGGGGGCATGAATTGTCACCCCCCGAAAAAACTCAACAGGAAGAAGGCCAAATCGATTCCTCCCTCCAAAAAACCCACCCCGTCGGTAGGAGGGGAGAAGGGGGGAATCGAAAACAAGAGCTTAATTCCGTCCCTGATGGAGGTCGTTGTGGGAGAAATCCCACAAGCGAACCAAACGGCTTCAGCCGAGTCTGCGCCCGCGCCGATGGACACATCAGAGTGTCGCAAGCGGCGCGCGGACTCGGTAAGGGAAGGAAACGAGAAGAGTGCGGGGGGCAAAGAGCTCTGCTCCGATTCCCCCAAGCCCCAAAGGAAGCCACGCTTAGACCCTAAGCGTGGTAACGTGAAAGGAGTGTGGTAACATGTGGTAACACCCTTACCCCGGGCGAAATTGAGCCCGTGGGTAATGCGCCATCGAACGCGGATGGAGCCCCCCTTCCACAGCCACGTGGTGCGGGGTCTGAATCGACGGAGGCCCTCTCTACCGACATCAATGAGGGCCTGTAAATTCATACAGGTAAACATTAACCACGCTCGGCGGGCGCAGGACTTACTCCTGCAGACTATCGCCGAGCGTGGAATAGGACTGGCGATCGTGTGGGAGCCGTACCGATCCCCATCAAACCATCCTAATTGGAAGGTGGACGGCTCTGGCACGGTCGCAATCATACGAGGATCGAACAGCCACAACCCCCCCTGTTCCTTACTCAAGTCAGGAAGGGGGTATGTGGCGGTGAAATGGGGATCCATCGCGGTGGTGGCGTGTTACGCACCGCCTAGTTGGGGCCTCTCCCAATTTGAGCTGTATCTGGGGGAGTTGGAGCACTGCATACGCAGCATACTCCCCAGGAGGTGGTGGTGGCCGGTGACTTTAACGCCAGAGCGCAAGCCTGGGGAGACCGGTTTACCACCCCCAAGGGAGAGGTCCTACTGAACTGGATAGGGGCTCTCGGGCTATGCCTACTAAACACCGGCAACGAGCCCACGTGCGACCGGCTACTGCGAGGGGCGTCTATAGTGGATCTCACTATGATAACCCCCTCCGCGGCACGCCTAAATTGTTCATGGGGGGTGGTCGACCAAGAGACTCTATCGGACCACCGATATATAGAGTTCGGTTGCACCACCCTTCAGCCCGGGAGCCCGACCGGCGGTGCGCCATCGCCGCGATGGAACCTTAAAAAGTTAGACCCGGATAGGTTGACGGCGGCCGTCCAGGCCACCCTTTGGCAACACCATCCGCCAGAGGAAGGAGCCTGGTGGCGGATGTCGCGCGCCTGGTAGACTCGATCACACAGGCGTGCGACTTCTCCATGCCCAAAAGCAGGCCCCACTTGCGCCGGGCTGCGTACTGGTGGACGGAGGAAATCGCGTCTCTTCGCCGCTCCTCCGTCGCGGCAAGGAGACTCCTCAAACGCGCCCAGCGCCGTGGCGACGAGGCCTGGACAACCGAGGCACTCAGCGACTACCGGTCCGCTCGAGTGGCGCTGAGTGTCGCCATTCGCTCCTCCAGGGCGAGATCGTGGGACGAGCTCATCGCGTTTCTTGACGCCGACCCGTGGGGGCGCCCATACAAGATAGTGACGAACAAACTACGTCACTGGGCGCCTCCCGTGACGGAAACCCTCCCCTCGAAATCCCTGGACCAAATATTCGGGACTCTGTTCCCGACTAAACCCAATCCTCGAGGTCTCGATTGAGGCAGCGCGAACACCGGCGCTGCCGAGGCCTGGTCCAGGGATCTCGAAATCACCGAGGAGGAGTTGAGGAATGCCGTCCGGGGGGTCAAGAACAACAAGGCCGTTGGCCCAAACGGCATCCCAGGGCGCGTCTGGAAGCTCGCCTTGGAGGAGCCAAACCTATCCGGGTGGCTACGAGGCATCTTTAATAGATGCCTCGCGGAGGAGAAATTCCCCCCAATGTGGGGAAGAGCCAAGTTGGTTCTTCTCCACAAGGGCGGTAAGAAGGAGGGTGACCCGTCATCGTACCGGCCAATTTGCCTGCTGGGCGAGGTCGGCAAAATATACGAAAGGATTCTCGTTCGCCGAATGGTCCAGCATCTGGCGCGCAATGAGGTCCCTTCCCTTCACGAAGAACAATACGGTTTCCGTGAGGGCAGGTCCACGGTGGACGCCGTACTGCGCGTCAAGGCCCTCACGGAGTCAGCTGTGGAACGCGGGAGGGTGGCGTTGGCCGTCGCTTTGGACGTGTCCAACGCCTTCAATACCCTTCCGTGGAAGGCAATCGGGGACGCGCTTAACACCCACCGCGTCCCCAACTACCTCGTGAAGGGAATTCGAGCCTACTTCGGTCACCGTAGGGACCAAGAGGGCCAGGGTCACACCCGTCGCGTGTACTGCGGGGTCCCACAGGGCTCGGTGTTGGGCCCGCTGCTGTGGAACCTCGGGTACGACGGGGTCCTTCATACCGCCCTCCCCCTCGACTGCCGGGTCATCAGATATGCCGACGATACCCTGCTGGTAGCCGAGGGGGACAACTGGGGAGAAGCCCTAAACAGGGCCAACAAAGGGGTGGCAGGCCTCGTGAGGGCCATAAGCTGGACTGGCCTGAGGGTGGCCCCCAGCAAGACCGAGGCGGTCTACTTCTACGACCGCCGGGCCGCTGGGGAGCCTTCCCCCACCTCCCGACTAGATGTTGACGGTACTGTTGTCCCAGTGGGGTCCCAGATCAAATACCTGGGGCTCCACATCGACAGCCGATGGAGCTTCGCGGGTCACTTTGACCGCCTGGTCCCGAGAGCACAGAAGGCGGCGGCAGCGATTAGCCGCTTGCTGCCGAATCTCAGAGGGCCGGACGGTCGGGTGCGCCGCGTCTACGCGCACACCGTCCTTAGCATACTAATGTATGCAGCACCGGTGTGGGCGGGCGAGGCGATGGCCATCAGACGCATACAGGACGCGATGCGTCGCGTCCAGCGTTGATTGGCCATTCGTCTCGTCCGAGGCTACAGGACGGTGTCGCACGCGGCGGCCACCATCCTGGCCGGACTCCCCCCTCTGCATATGGTCGCAAATTCATACAGACGTTTAAACGGCAAAAAAGAAGGGGAAGTAAGGGGAAGAAGGTCGAGCAAAACCAGTCTGCTCCCTCCTTCCACTTACTGACATCTTGGCGGCGCTCCCATGGGTGTCGATGGGTGCGCCGTCGCCGGTGGCGACGATGACGGCGGCGGGTGCGGCATAAGTCGCACCAGCCGGACCGTCACCGGACGCAAGAGGGGCCCGGGTGGTAAGGGAAGTTGGGGTCTCCTGCCAGGAGCTTTTCCCCTCGCCCGTCCCGGTCTACGCTACCTCTCGGCGCTTTCTTTTTGGGCCATGACCGCCTCGCAAAAGGCGGCCACGGCTTTCCAGTTGTCCTCGCTTCCGAACATCTTGACGACGACGCTCGGCAGCGCCAAGTCGTCCCCGATAGTCCGGGTTAGGACATCGCGCTCGTCCCTCCAGGCTGGGCATGCCTGAAGGGTGTGTTGCGCGGTGTCCTTCTCATGGCCGCAATGGTGGCAGGCCTCGCTTGCCTCCCGTCCGATGCGTTGCAGGTACTCTCTGAAACACCCATGTCCGGAGAGCACCTGTGTCATCCTAAACGTACTGTTGCCTCACGCCCTGTCCAGCCACTCCTCCAGACAGGGCAGGACGGCCGATATAGTCCTCTCCCCGGATGTTGGGGGGCGCTCGTGCAGCGACGCGATCCATTGCTGCTCGAGGGACTTTTTTTCCTAGAGCTTCCAAGTGCCCAGTATCCTGGCCGGGATCTTGGCGACTCTTCCCCTGCGTGCCGCGGATTTCCGGTTATACAAACGTCTGTATGAATCCGCGACCATATGCAGGGAGGGGAGTCCGGCCAGAATGGTGGCCGCCGCGTGCGACACCGTCCTGTAGCCTCGGACGAGACAAATGGCCAATCTACGCTGGACGCAACGCATCGCGTCCTGTATGCGTCTGGTGGCCATCGCCTCGCCCGCCCACACCGGTGCTGCATACATTATTATGCTAAAGACGGTGTGCGCGTAGACGCGGCGCACCCGACCGTCCGGCCCTCCGAGATTTGGCAGCAAGCGGCTAATCGCTGCCGCCGCGTTCTCCGCTCTCGGGACCAGGCGGTCAAAGTGACCCGCAAAGCTCCATCGGCCGTCGATGTGGAGCCTCAGGTATATAATCTGGAACCCCACGAGGACAACAGTGCCGTCCACATCTAGTCGGGAGGTGGGGGAAGGCTCCCCAGCGGCCCGGCGGTCGTAGAAGTAGACCGCCTCGGTCTTGCTGGGGGCCACCCTCAGGCCAGTCCGGCTTATGGCTCTCACGAGGCCTGCCACCCCTTCGTTGGCCCTGTTTAGGGCTTCCCCCCCAGTTGTCCCCCTCGGCTACCAGCAGGGTATCGTCGGCATACCCGATGACCCGACAGTCGAGGGGGAGGGCGGTATGGAGGACCCCGTCGTACCCGAGGTTCCACAACAGCGGGCCCAGCACCGAGCCCTGTGGAACTCCGCAGTACACGCGACGGGTGTGACCCTGGCCGTCTTGGTCCTTGTATTCGAGCCTACGGTGACCGAATTAAGCCCGAATACCCCTCACGAAATATTCGGGGACGCGGTGGGTGATGAGAGCGTCCCCAATTGCCTTCCACGGGAGGGTTAAAGGCGTTGGACACGTCCAAAGCGACGGCCAACGCCTCCTGCGTTCCACAGCTGACTCCGTGAGGGCCCTGACGCGCAGTACGGCGTCCACCGTGGACCTGCCCTCACGGAAGCCGTATTGTTTCTCGTGAAGGGAAGGGACCTCATCGCGCGCCAGATGCTGGACGAGTCGGCGAACGAGAATCCTCTCGTATATTTTGCCGACCTCGTCCAGCAGGCAAATCGGCCGGTACGTTGACGGGTCACCCTCCTTCTTACCGCCCTTGTGGAGAAGAACCAACTTGGCTCTTTCCCACATTGCGGGGAATTTCTCCTCCGCAAGGCATCTATTGAAGATGCCTCTAATCCACCCGGATAGGTTTGCCTCCTCCAGGGCGAGCTTCCAAACACGCCCTGGGATGCCGTCCGGGCCAGGGGCCTTGTTGTTCTTGACCTTTCGGACGGCATCCCTCATCTCCTCCTCGGTGATTTCGAGATCCCTGGACCAGGCCTCGGCAGCGCCGGTGTTCGCGCTGCGCCAGTCGAGACCTCGAGAGTCGGATTTAGTCGGGAACAAAGTCCCGACTATTTGGTCCAGGGATCCCGAGGGGAGGGTTTCCGTCACGGGGGGCGCCCAATGACGAAGTTTGTTCGTCACTATCTTGTATGGGCGCCCCCACCGGTCGGCGTCCAGAAACGCGATCAATTCGTCCCACGATTTCACCCTGGAGGAGCGAATGGCGACACTCAGAGCCACTCGAGCGGACCGGTAGTCGCTGAGTGCCTCGGCTTTCCAGGCCTCGTCGCCACGGCGCTGGGCGCGTTTGAGGAGTCTCCTGGCTGCGACGGAGGAGCTGCGAAGAGACGCGATCTCCTCCGTCCACCAATACACAGCCCGGCGCGAGTGGGGCCTGCTTTTGAGCATGGAGAAGTCGCACGCCTGTGTGATCGAGTCTACCAGGCGCGCGACATCCTCCACTAAGTTCCCCACTCCCCTCCTCTGGCGGATGGTGTTGCCAAAGGATGGCCTGGACGGCCGCCATTAACCTATCCGGGTCTAACTTTCTCAGATTCCATCGCGGCGGTGGCGCACCGCCGGTCAGGCTCCCGGGCTGGAGGGTGGTACAACCGAACTCGATATATCGGTGGTCCGATAGAGTCTTTTGGTTGACCACCCCCCACGACCAGTTTAGGCGTGCCGCGGAGGTGGTTATCATAGTGAGATCCACTATGGACGCCCCCCGCAGCAGCCGGTCGCACGTAGGCTCGTTGCCGGTGTTTAGCAGGCATAGCCCGAAAGCCCCCATCCAATCCAGTAGGACCTCTCCCTTGGGAGTGGTGAGCCGGTCTCCCCACGCTTGCGCTCTGGCGTTGAAGTCACCGGCCACCACCACCTCCTGGGGGAGCATGCTACGTATGCAGTGCTCCAGCTCCCCCAGATACAGTTCAAATTGGGAGAGGCCCCAACTAGGCGGTGCGTAACACGCCACCACCGCGATGGAACCCCATTTCACCGCCACGTACCCCCTTCCTGACTTGAGTAAGGAACAGGGAGGGTTGTAATTGTCCGTGCCGCGTATGACCGCGACCGTGCCAGAGCCGTCCACCCTCCAATTAGGATGGTTTGATGGGGGTCGGTACGGCTCCGACACGATCGCCAGTCCTATACCACGCTCGGCGATAGTCTGCAGGAGTAAGTCCTGCGCCCGCCGAGCGTGGTTAATGTTTGCCTGTATGAATTTACATGCCCTCATTGATGTCGGTAGAGAGGGCCTCCGTCGACTCAGACCCCGCACCACGTGGCCGTGGAAGGGGGGCTCCATTCGCGTTCGATGGCGCATTTACCCACGGGCTCAATTTCGCCCGGGGTAAGGGTGTCTCCTTTCACGTTACCACGCTTAGGGTCTAAGCGTGGCTTCCTTTGGGGGTTGGGGGAGTCGGAGCAGAGCTCTTTGCTCCCCGCACCCTCCTCGTTTCCTTCTCTGATCGAGTCCGCGCGCCGCTTGCGACACTCCGATGTGTCCATCGGCGCGGGCGCAGACTCGGCTGAAGCCGTTTGGTTCGCTTGTGGGATTTCTCCTACAACGACCTCCATCAGGGACGGAATTGGGCTCTTGTTTTCGATTCCCCCCTTCTCCCCTCCTACCGACGGGGTGGGTTTTTTGGAGGGAGGAATCGATTTGGCCTTCTTCCTGTTGAATTTTTTCGGGGGGTGACAATTCATGCCCCCCATCCTGTGCCCCGCGGGTGCCCCGAAGTCAGCACAGAGTGCGCAGTGCACTCTTTGTTCTGTGCAAAAGTTGGCCTTATGGCCCTCTTTGCCGCATCGGAAGCACAGGTTGGCGCAGGATCGGTCGTTGCCGCATTGCTGCTGCACATGCCCCTCCTCCATGCACTTAAAGCATCGGAGGGGGAGCCGCGGCAACAGCTTGATGGGTGATTTGTACCACGATATTGGTACCTTTCCCATCTGTGCCAGTTTGTTGGCCGCGTCTATCGGGCACTGCACCAACACCGTGTTAAGGCCGGTGTGGGGGGCCTTCACGAACGCTCCCACCTTGACGTCCGAGAACCCGCATTTGCCCTCCCCGGAGATTGCGGCAACAATCTCCGCCCGGGTAATGGAATCCTCCAGCCCCCGAATGCGGAGGTCGGCCATTTTCTGGGGGCACGTGACTCGCACTCCTTCGTTGTCCCCGGTCACCTCTCTTACACGCTCGGCGAGTTGTCCCGCCTTGCGTGCCTTGTCCTCGCCAGAAATTTCCAGGATTAAGGCTTCGGTAAGACCTTTTCTTATCTTGGGGCTTCCTTCCTCGATTCCCAGTTGGTCTAGTTTAACCTCTTTTCTGATGGCGGCCATGTTCTCGCCATATTTCCCTTCTGGGCAGGTTATCATGACCGCCGAGGTTTTGGAAACCTTCCTTCTACCGGGTTTCTCTCCCCCCGCTACCTGCCCCTGCTTCTGCTTACCCCGTTCACTGAACGGTGACCGGGCCACAGCAACGGGTTTTGGAGGAGAGGAGTGTCTGTCTTACCTTTCTCTTTCCTTTACGTCCGACCACCACGCTCCACGGAGTTTCGGTGGTCGGAGAGGGGCCATATGTCCCGGGGTCTGTCGACTTCTTGTCGAAGGGCCCTGGGCCTAATGGTCCTCCGTCAGAGGGTGGAGCCCCAGAGGGTTCCGCATCCTGGCGAGATTTCCTTCTAGGTATTCTCATCCAATGCGAATGTCGGCAGAGGAGGAAGGGGAGAGATCTTGGTGTTCGCACGAACCTGGCTTTCTCCCTTCTTCTTTCCCTTCTTAGCCACCTTGTTCTTTTGGCTGTTTTTGGGAACAATATCCTGTGTCTTGGGCTGAGTTGGTGAGGGGATCTCAGCCTCGGCCTTCTTCCCCATTGGCGACTGGGTGTGTGCGTTCAAGGGAGCAGATTGGACCGCCTCCCCCTGTCCGTTCGTTGCTTCGAAGAATCGCAGCATCCTCTCCCTCAAGTCAACACCGATTTGTAGGTGTTTGTTGAGAGCTTCATACAGGATTGCGAACTCATTTTGGACTGGTGGGCAAGTGATTGGAAGAAGGGATCGATCCACTTAAAAAGGCCCCTGTGCCTCCGTTACGCTCGCGGCCTGCGGTTCTACCTCCATGCAGGGGTCACCAGCCAGGCCCGGGGACACGCATGCCGGAGATAGTCCGCCCCTCCTCAAGGCGGTCTTCTTAGGGGAGACATTTTGGGGCGTCCTCAGCCTGAGAGAATGCCACTCCCCGCTGTCGGAATCTGAATCCCGGTCAGATTCAATGCGGTTCCGTCCTCTCAGGTTCCTGCCCCCCTTCTCCTTTTCACTTTTTGTGATGCTTCCCTCTTCGATCAGGCGAGTACTGAGCTGGTTCGTCAGCACTTTTACCTGATCGGCGAGTTCCGCCATCTGCTTTTTGAGCTCGCTCGTCTCCTTTTCTCTTTCGGCTTTGAGGAGCTCTAATTGGTGCCGAAGTTCCTCCGCTTCAGCGTTGCTCGGAGAGGACTGTGTAGTCCTATCATGAAGGACTGCTGTGGCAGCCATGATGGACGCCACAGCCTTCTTCATCTCCCTTTCTAGTGGGCCCTTAATGTTCTTTGAGACCTGCAGACTCTTGAAAATGGTCACGCAGTTTGCTATGGTATCCGACACCACAGCCGGTGTCGGAGAGTGGCGGAACATCTCCCTCGCTACCCTCTGGTTGTCCCGGCATCTCTCCCAGGCCTGTCCATCGGGCATTGAGGCACCCAGGGCCCAATCCGTGTCCTTTCTCTCTCTGGCCTCTTCCCTCGTTCTGGCCCTTGCCTCTCTTTTTTCCCTTGTCCCTTCACCCGTGGTGATGGGCCTTCCTCTGCCTCTTTTGGCGGGGGTGAGGGGCGACTGCTCGTCCTCCAAGCCAGCATAATACGAACCAGCGTGTGATCCTGCTTCGTATTCGTCAGGATCACCCGCCACGCTACTGGCGCGTGATCCCGCTGGGAACTCCAAGTCCTCGTCACTAGGAGCGGGAGTTATACCTGTAGCGGTATACTTGCTCCTTTTCCTGCCCACACGGCAGCTATGACATATATGCGTCGCGTCGTGGGGACATTTGCTTGTCTTTCTGGCCATTGGAAATTGGAGGTATCTCTTTTCCAACGCCTCTCTCGCTGCCGTACCATCCTGAATGGCCGTGATGGTGGGTTTGCCGCCAGATGTCGATGGCCCTGGGTACGAAGGCATATCCTTCCCCACAGGGGCCTCGGGTATTTCGGGGACCTTAAAGGTCTCCCCAGTCGCTCCGTCCGCAGACAATTCTGCGGTAGGTTCCGCCTTGGTCTTCTTATGTGTTTTTGTTTTTAGAGAATTCATTATTTTGAATAATCCCGCTCCCCGCTGCGGCTCCGTCACCCAGGGTGTACTCTCATCTGCCGCAGAGTGTCCCGAAACATGACCGGCAACACTCCACGACAGGGCCCCAAGTTCCCCCTAAGGGGGTGACATACGACACGGGTCGGGGGATATTTCCCTTCCGAAGCAATGCACCGTCGGGGCCCTTTGACGGGAGGTAACTTCCGTCAAAGGCGCGTGCAAGCTGGCCGCCATGGCGGGTAAGACTGGGCCGGGAAGCGGCGACCCAGTCCCAACCGTCCATGGGGCCCCCCGGGTGGCACCACCCGCTGCGGTATCCCGGAGGTCGGAGGCCGGGAACCCCCGAAAGCCCATGGAGGCGTCAAAACCTCCATGGGTGAGTAAGGGGCTGGGGACCAGTACCGGGGATGTATATCCCCCGGCCCGTGTCGTATGTCACCCCCCCGGGGGAACTTGGGGCCCTGTCATGGAGTGTTGCCGGTCACGTTTTGGGACACTTCGCGACAGGTGAGGGTATACCCTGGGTGACGGAGCCGTAGCGGGAAACGGGAATTATCAAAAAATGGAATCAACAAAAATAAATATAAATAAGGAGGTGGGCGTAACGGGAGGCACTGCGAGTCTCGCGGGAAGAAGAGGAAGGATAGCCTCGGTCGGGGCGGCCGCTAGTGTCCCTGTGGTCAGGGGACAGGTCTGCTCTGCCAGGGGAGAAGAATAAAGCCTGGAAAAAGCTAAAATCTCAAAAGAAGATTGAGGAGGAATTAAAAAACTCTCCGGCAGCTGATGTCTGCGCAAAGATTCTCACCGCAACACAGGCGGTGGAGAAGGTGACGAAGGTCTCCAAGAATCTCAAAGGAGACCTCGTCAGGCTTCTTAAGGAAGCCGTGCTGGTGACCTCTGCGGGGGCGGTTACCCTAGCCAGTAGGGGAAGCATGTCCTCCGATGAAGTAAGGAGGCAATTGGAAGAGACCAAGGCTCAGTTTGGGGCCCTCATTAAGGAAAATACCAAACTGAGAAGGGACGTCGAAGAATTGAAGGGAGCGAGCGGTTCTCTTCAGCGTCAAATAGAGGAGTTAACGCGGAGAGAGACCGCGCTTAAAGAGGAGAATGTACTCCTAAAAAAGAGTGGAGGAAGGGACACCCATCAGGAGGAAAGAACCTCCCCTGGAGGTGGCTTCAAATACCCCTACCCCTGCCCCTCGTACAAGGAGCAAAGAGGTTATGGGGGTAATTAATTATGCGGAAGAAGGCTCCTGCGAGGAGATGGAAACCGAACCGCTCCTGGAGAAAAGGCCCCAGAAACTGACTCGGTGGCTCCCAAATCCATGGGGACAAACACATCCCCCGCGGGATCATCAAAGAGGGAAGGTCTCAAATATAAAAGAGGAGGTAAGACTGGACAAAAGAAAGGAGGAGAAAAAAAAGGGTGCGGCGAGGAAACTGGAGGTACCGCAACCCCAAAGTAAAAAACCGCCAATCTCCCTCTCGCTCATGGAGGAGAGGGAGATAAGAATTAAGGCCAACCCCGAGGTGGGCTGGAATGTGGGGGAGGTCGTGTCCAAGGCCCTTAAGATCATCAAAGGGCGGAAGTATCTCGGAGAGGGAGACCTGATAGAGGTCAGGTATGCCGAAAACCTCGCCTCGGGATCGACCTATGTGAGAGAGGATCATGGCTCCTCCAGAGGACAAAAGGAAAGAGGAGCGGGAACTAAAGCCGCCATGCTTAAAGGCGGGGGAGGACCCGTCCCAGGACCGTCGCGGGCAGCCGACAAGGAGCGGCTCACATATGCGGCGGCACTGGGAAGGAAAGGGAAACTGAGGATCAGGAAGGAGACCGCATTCCTGGCACCCCCGACAGGCAAGGTGAAGGGAAAGGAGAAGGGGGAGAAGAAGAGACCACTGCCACCTGAACTCCATGATGGGGGGAAAAAGAGAGCTGGTGCCCCCAGGCCGATAAGGGTCCCCCGCACTGCGGCGGTTGTCCTGACATGCCCGGATGGGCAGTACAGCGAAATGGTCCGCCATGCGAGGGGCCAGATCGACCTGACTGAGCCCAATATTACAGAGATCAGGAACAGGAGGGCCCTGACAGTGGCGATTATATATGAAGTGGGAGGGGAGAGAGCCAGCCAAAAAGCTATGGCTCTTGCCTCCAAACTTAGGAAGGCGTTGGAGGGGGTGGAGGGAGTTAAAGTGTCCCTCCCTACCAAGACTGCGGAGCTCCTGTTCCGAGACCTGGACGACGTAGTCCAGACTTCGGAGGTAAGGGACGCAATCGCAGAAGTCGGTGGATGTGCTCACGGGGACATCAAGGTGGGGGCGATTCGAAGAGCCCCCAACGAGATGAGGTTGGCGTGGGCCAAATGCCCTGCAGCTGCCGCCAATTTGGTGGCGAAAGCTGGCAGAATCAGGGTTAGATGGGCCCACACCAGGGTTGAATTGCTGGAGGAGAGGCCCCTCCAGTGCTTTAAATGCCTGGGTAGGGAACACGTACAGTCTAGATGCACGGCAGCCGTGGAACGGAGATTCGGTTGCTTCCAGTGCGGGGAGGAGGGACACCGAGCGGACTGTAGGGCGGCGCCCAGATGTCCCATATGCGCGGATAGGGGGAAGCCGGCAAGACATAGGGCAGGGAATGCGGCCTGTCCCATAGCGCAGGGAGGCCGCATGTCTGGGCGAACTGCCGGGGCCCCTAGTGGGGAAACACGCAGGCCCGCAGGGGAGAGCCCTGGCGGAAAACCCTCCTCTATAAAGGGAGAAAGACCGGACGCGTCAAAGAGGGCAATGGATGTGGGAACTCCCACGCCTCACGGCGCGTCAACCCCTAGGTCGCAACCGAAGAGGAAAAAAGAGAGAGAATTAGAGAAAAAGGCCAAAGACCTTAACAATTCTTGCTCCTCACCCCCCAATAAGCAGCTAAAGGAGGGAGGAGGAAATGGAGGGGAATGAGGAAACGAGGTATGTCCCCGACATCAAAGAAGGGGAGAATACCCTGGAGGGGGTACCGCCGGTAACCGCCGGAGCAGCGGTAGCTGGGATGGTGGGTGAGACCGAGGCGAAGAAGAGAAACAAAGGGGAGGATGAGGATAAAATTCTCTTTCCCTTAGAGTACCCCCCTGAAGGAGAGGGTACAAAATGAGAAAGGGGCCCCGAAAGCCCCTCTTCTTTAAAGGAATCGGAGGCAGGCCCGAGTCAAAATTTAAATAATAAATAAATGGCGGCTTAGGTCCTGCAGGCAAATCTCAACCACGCCCGTTAAGCGCAAGATTTGTTTGTGCACACTCTGGCAGAGCGTAGTTGTGGTTTGGACATTGCTGCGGAGCCGTACCAGATCCCCGAGCACCCTTCGTGGGTGGGGAACGATTTGGGCTCCGTAGCAATTACATGGAGGGCGGATGCTCCGGCCTCATTTCCCGCCACACTGGTGGGCAAGAGCAAAGGGTGGGTGGCGGTCAGGTGGGGACCCGTTTTGGTCGTCGGGGTCTACCTGCCGCCTAGCCTGGACCTCTCAGGATTTGCCGAAAGGTTGGACTCTCTTTCCGCTATTATCAGCGGGAGTGGAGTGGGACGGGTGGTAGTCTCGGGGGACTTTAACGCAAAATCGATGTCGTGGGGTTCCCCGAGAACGGACCGCCGAGGTGTCGCGGTCGAGGAGTGGGCCGTGACACTGGATTTAAGGCTGCTCAATGAGAGAGGAATAAGCACCTGCATACGGGAAAGGGGGGAGTCGGTGGTGGACCTTACCTGGGCATCCCCAGCGACCCTCAACAAGGTGCTAGGGTGGAGAGTGGCCACTGAGGTCGAGACATTGTCGGACCATAGGTACATAGTCTACGGCCTCGTGGTCACACCTGAGCAGGTGCTCCAGCGTCGACAGCTGAGAGAGACGCGACCTCTCCTAGGCGCTGGAGCACAAAGAAAATGAACGAGGACGCCTTTATGGCCTCGATTTTCTCAGCCACATGGTTGGGGAAAGGAAAACCGAAAGAGGCCAGTAAAGACATCGACCAGGAGGTTGAGTGGATCCGGGGCGTCATGTCTGAAGCATGTGATGCGTCAATGCCCCGGATCAAGGCTGGTCGACAAGGCTGTAGAGCGGCGTACTGGTGGAACGGGGAGATCGCGGAATTGCGACAATCCTCGGTCCACCAAAGGAGGATATACGCCCGGGCCAAGAAGAGGGATAGGCCGGTAGAGGTAGTGATAGGCCTCTACCAGGCGTACAGAGTGGCCTGGGACGCCCTACGCCTAGAGATCAAAAAGGCGAAAGCCAGGGCGTAGGACGAGCTCCTAGTGCAGTTAGAAGAGAACCCTTGGGCACGACCTTACCAGATGGTTCTCGGGAAGCTCCGCAATAGAGGGCCACCGGCTACGGAGACCCGGAAGCCCTGGACCGGGTGGTCGGAGGGCTCTTTCCCCCGTGCGAGAAGGAGGATACCCTCTCCCCCATCCTTACGGGGGAAGGACCCGAATGGTTGAAGGAGCTGAAGGTCTCGGGAGACTAAATGAAGAGGTGCAGGAGAAGACTCCGCGGCACCAAGGCCCCCGGACACGATGGCCTCCCTAGGAAAACGTGGAGCCTTTGAGGTGATAGGTGGGCATCTCTCGCACCTGTATTCGGAGTGCCTCAGACTGGGAATCTTCCCTGAGAGGTGGAAAAGGGCCAATCTGGTCCTCTTGCACAAGGAAGGCAAAGACACGGAGACCTCCTCGTCGTTCAGGCCCATATGTCTGCTCGACGAGGCTGGCAAAATCCTGGAAAGGATAGACGCCAATCGTTTCGTCAAGCACTTTGAAAGCATAGGGCCGAACTTGGATGACCGGCAGTACGGCTTCCGCGGTGGAAGATCAACCGTGGACGCAGTACTGAGGGTGCGCGCCTTTGCGGAGGCCGCGGTGCGGGAGGGCAGGGTGGCAATCGGCGTGTCTCTTGACATCTCGAACGCCTTTAACACCCTGCCCTGGAGGTGTATCCAAAGAGCCATGGCCTGCTTCGGCGTGCCGGGATACCTCCGCCGAATCATCCAATCGTACCTCAGCGACCGCTCCCTGCATTACACCAACAGGGATGCGGTAGAGGTTACGAGACGAGTGGGGTGTGGGGTTCCGCAGGGGTCGGTCATCGGACCACTCCTGTGGAACCTGGCCTTCGACGGGGTAATAAGGACGGCCATCCCCCCCGGCTGCACGGTCGTCTGCTACGCGGACGATACGATCGTGTTAGCCGAGGGAGAAAACGGAAGGGAGGCCTCGGCCCTAGCCACGGTAGCGACGGCGTGTATTACGCGGGCTATCAGGGAGTTGGGCCTGATAGTGGCGCCCCAGAAGACTGAGGCAATCATGTTCCGGCCAGGTGCCAGAGGTGTGCCGCCGAGCCTTCGGGTTATGGTGGAGGGGGTGGAGGTAAAGGTGGGAAATACCCTCAAATATCTGGGGCTACTCCTGGACAGTGGGTGGCGCTTCGCCGCGCACTTCGCCCAGTTAGCCCCCCGTCTGGAGAAAGCAGCTGCCGCGCTGGGCCGTCTACTTCCGAACCTGGGAGGTTCATACAGCCTCCTGACGGTCGAGTCAGGAGGCTGTATGAATGGATGGTCCACGCTATGATACTGTATGGGGCACCCGTATGGACCGAGGATATCAGCGACAACCAAAGGACTCTGGGCATTTTACACGGGGTCCAAAGGAAAATGGCATTACGGGTGGTACGTGCCTACCGTACAGTGTCGTTTGAAGCGGCGACTTCTTTGGCGGGGATTCCTCCCGTGGAGCTTCTCGCGAGAATGTACACCGATGTGTACCGACGCATGCGAGGGCTCCGGGAGGCGGGGCGGAACATCGTCTGCCGGGCGAGGAGTGCGGTGGGGCGGCAACACCATAAGAAAATGCTGGAACGGTGGAAGCAGCAGTTGCTCTCTTCGTCTGGCAGAGCTGCGGGGCGTAGAGTGGTTGAGGCCATAGGGCCTCACTTAGAGGCCTAGATAGAAAAGAGAAAGGGAGGAATGACCTTCCGTATGACCCAGGTGTTTACAGGGCACGGCTGTTTCGGTGAATATCTGGGCCGTATTGGGAAGGAACTTACGGGCAAGTGTCACCACTGCACCGACCCCCTGGACTCGGCGCAGCACACCCTGGAGGTATGTCCTGCGTGGGTAAAAAGCCGGGCGGAATTGTCCTTGGCCGTGAAAGAGGATCTAGCCATAGTAAAGACTATGGTAGGGGGGAGGATAAATGGAAGGCGGTGGCCTCCTTCTGTGGAGTAGTCCTCAGGACAAAGGAGGAGGTGGAGCGAGAAAGAGAGCAAAAAAGACGAGAGAAACGCCGGGAAAGGGAATGTGAGACTCCTCCTCCATCTTCTGGAAATTCGGGCGAGAACCTCCAACACCAGAGCCCCACCCTTGGAAGTCAACCACTAGTAAGTGAGCAGACAGACCTACGGGTTGAGGCAGGCAGTAGGGTGGGTATCGAAGTAGGACGAAGATGACGATAAAAGGGGCGACACGATCATCTTTCCCCCTAGGCGTCTCTTGTGTGGGACAGACGCAGAGACGGAGGTTGGGGTAAGAAACGGATATTCCACCTCCGTCAACTGCAATCTGAAAAAAAGAAGACCCCGGCTGGTATCCCGGGGTCGTATTAGGGGAGGGACACTCCTTTAAAGGGTGCCCGCTGGACCTAGGTTCAAGTGTGTGTTTGTGAGACGGGCAGGGGAAGGGATAGTGCCGTTGGCGAGGCCCTCCTCCATGCATAAACCGTCTGGGAAGGATACCCGAAAGGGTTTTAGTGGGTATTCCGGCGCACTCTATTAGCGCCGGCAAGTCCCACATACCCCGGCCAACCAATACCAGGCCGGGGATACGTAAAGGCATTTCCCCCTCGAAAAAAAAAAAAAAAAGGTTAACCTAACCTAACCTAACCTAACCTAACCTAGGTTAGGTTAGGTCCTCCACCCTCCTCGTCGTGCGCCACCTTGTCGTGGTGAGGAGGCTTAACCCTGAAACCCCATGGAACACCCACACGGCTCCGGCCAAGTTGGGTGAACCTCCAGGGTGGAAGGGGAACTAAGAGCGCACCGTACCCTTAGTAAGGGTACAAGGGGAGCCCAGCGACTCCCTTAGGGACTGCGCCCACCCCCTTGGGGGTGGTCTAAAGCGTGGACCCAATCGCTGGTAGGGGTAGGCGGCCCTAAATGCAATCGCCCGGTGGTACGGCACCGTTGGGGGAGGACTGCTCCCCGCCCGTGACACACCGCTGGGTGCTCCTGGCACATGAGGGTTTCCGCGCGTGTGGGTGTTCCCGCCGCGCGGCGTCCCTCGGGGAGATGTGGGTGCTGGCATGGGCCGGCGTCCCACAGTCGTGGGGCTCCATCTCGCGTGCAGGCGGCTCAGTGGGTTCTGCCCCTGAGTGCGCGCCGCGAGAGGAGCAGACGGGCCGATGGATCTCCGGAACTCCCGGACCCATCGGGCCGGGCCTCTTCCGAGCCGTTCGGACGTTTTCCGAGGTCGGGGTCGGGGAGGCGGAGGAGGGCCGGCGCGAGCCGCACGGGCATAGCCCGACGGCGCCGGGTCGGCCCGGCCGTCGGACCCGCTCGGACGTATTCCGAGGCAGCGTTCGACGGCGAGATGGAGCCCGACGGTGCATCGCGACCGTTTCCCTTCCGAAGCGGTGTATCGTCGGGGCCCTTTTGGCGGGAGGTAACTTCCGTCAAGGGCGCGTGCAAGCTGGTCGCCATGGCGGGTAAGACTGGGCCGGGGAGCGGCGACCCAGTCCCAACCGTTCATGAGGCCCCCCGGGTGGCACCACCCGCTGCGGTATCCCGGAGGTCGGAGGCCGGGAACCCCCGAAAGCCCATGGAGGCGTCAAAACCTCCATGGGTGAGTAAGGGACCGGGGACCAGTGCCGGGGATGTATATCCCCCGGCCCGTGTCGTATGTCACCCCCCCGGGGGAACTTGGGGCCCTGTCGTGGAGTGTTGCCGGTCATGTTTCGGGACACTCTGCGGCAGGTGAGGGTACACCCTGGGTGACGGAGCCGCAGCGGGGAGCGGGATTATTCGAAACAATAAATTCTCAAAAAATCAAATCCAATAAGAAGACCAAGGCGGAACCCACCGCAGAATTGTCTGCGGACGGAGCGACTGAGGAGACCTTTAAAATCCCCGAAGTACCCGAGGGCTCTGAGAAGAAAGATATGCCTTCGTACCCAGGGCCATCGACATCTGGCGGCAAGCCTACCATCACGGCTATTCAGGATGGTAAGGCAGCGAGGGAGGCGTTAGAAAGGAGATACCTCCAATTTCCAATGGCCAAAAAGACGAGCAAGTGCCCTCATAGCGCAAGGCATGTATGCCATAGCTGCCGAGTGAGCGGGAAAAGAAGCAAGTATACCGCTACAGGTATAACTCCCGCTCCTAGTGATGAGGACTCGGCGTTCCCAGCAGGATCACGCGCCAGTAGCGTGGCGGGTGATCCTGACGAGTACGAAGCAGGATCACACGCTGGTTCGTACTATGCTGGCTCGGAGGACGAGCAGTCCGACATCAGCTCCGTCAAGAGAGGCAGAGGAAGGCCCATCACCACGGGTGAAGGGACCAAAGAAAAAAGGGAGGCAAAGGCCAGAGCAAAGGAAGAGGCCAGAGAGAGAGAGGACACAGATTGGGCCCTAAGTGCCTCAATGCCCGATGGACAGGCCTGGGAGAGATGCCAGGACATCCAGAGGGTGGCGAGGGAGATGTTCCGCCACTCTCCGACACCAGCTGTGGTGTCCGACACGATAGCCAACTGCGTGACCATTTTTAAGAGTCTGCAGGTCTCCAGGAACATAAAGGGCCCACTAGAAGGGGAGATGAAGAAGGCAGTGGCGTCCATCATGGCTGCCACAGCAGTCCTTCATGATAGGACTACACAGTCCTCTCCGAGCAACGCTGAAGCGGAGGAACTTCGGCACCAATTGGAGCTCCTCAAAGCCGAGAAAGAAAAGGAGACGAGCGAGCTCAAAAAGCAGATGGCGGAACTCGCCGATCAGGTAAAAGTGCTGACGAACCAGCTCAGTACTCGCCTGATCGAAGAGGGAAGCATCACAAAAAGTGAAAAGGAGAAGGGGGGCAGGAAACGGAAAAGACGGAACCGCATTGAATCTGACCGGGATTCATATTCCGACAGCGGGGGGTGGCATTCTCTCAGGCTGAGGACGCCCCAAAATGTCTCCCCAAAAAAGACCGCCTTGAGAAGGGGCGGACTATCTCCGGCATGCGTGTCCCCGGGCCTGGCTGGTGACCCCTGCATGGAGGTAGAACCGCAGGCCGCGAGCGTAACGGAGGCACAGGGGCCCCTTTTGAGTGGATTCTTTCAACCCCTTCCTCCAATCACTCGCTCTCCAGTCCAGGGCGAGTTTGCAATACTTTACGAAGCCCTCAATCAACATCTACAAATCGGTGTTGACTTGAGGGAAAGAATGCTGCGATTCTTCGAAGCAACGAACGGGCAGGGGGAGGCGGTCCAATCTGCTTCCCTGAACGCACACACCCAGCCGCCAATGGGGAAGAAGGCCGAGGCTGAGATCCCCTCGCTAACTCAGCCCAAGAAGCAGGATACTGTTTCAGCCAAAAGCAGTCAAGAGAAGGAAAAAGCGTCCAAGAAAAGAAAGAAGGGAGAAAGCCAGGTTCGTAACACCAAGATCTCTCCCCTTCCTCCTCTGCCGACACCCGCAGCCGCTAAGAAACCTGGAAGGAAATCTCGCCAAGATGCGGAACCCTCTAAGGCTCCACCCTCTGACGGAGGACCATTAGGCCCGGGGCCCTTCGACAAGAAGTCGACAGACCCCGGGACATATGGCTCCTCTCCGACCACTGAAACTTCGTGGAGCGTGGTGGTCGGACGTAAGGGAAAGAGGAAGGTAGGACAGACTCCCCTCCCCTCCAAAACCGTACCCGTTGCTGTGGCCCGGTCACCGCCCAGTGAACAGGGTAAGCAGAGGCGGGGGCAGGTAAAGGGGGGAGAGAAACCCGGTAAAAGGAAGGTTCCCAAAACCTCGGCGGTCATGATAACTTGCCCAGAAGGGAAATATGGCGAGAACATGGCCGCTATCAGAAAGGAGGTTAAACTTGACCAACTGGGAATCAAAGAAGAAAGCCTCAAGATAAGGAAAGGCCTCACCGGAGCCTTAATCCTTGAGATTTCCGGTGAGGACAAGACACGCAAGGCGGGACAACTCGCCGAACGTGTGAGAGAGGTGACCGGGGACAACGAAGGGGTGCGAGTCACGTGCTTCCAGAAAATGGCCGACCTCCGCATTCGGGGGCTGGAGGACTCCCTTACCCGGGCGGAGATTGTTGCCGCAATCTCCGGGGAGGGTAAATGCGGGTTTTCAGATGTCAGGGTGGAAGCGTTTGTTAAGGCCCCCCGCACCGGCCTCAATACTGTGTTGGTGCAGTGTCCGATAGACGCGGCAAACAAATTGGCACAGATGGGTAAGGTATCGATATTGTGGTACAAATTACCCATCGAGCTGTTGCCGCGGCTCCCCCTCCGATGCTTTAAGTGCATGGAGGAGGGGCATGTGCAGCAGCAATGCGGCAGCGACCGATCCTGCGCCAACATGTGCTTCCGCTGAGGCAAAGAGGGCCACAAGGCCAACTCCTGCACAGAACAAAGAGTGCACTGCGCACTCTGTGCTGACTTTGGGGCACCCGCGGGGCACAGGATGGGGGGCATGAATTGCCACCCTCCGAAAAAACCCAACAGGAAGAAGGTCAAACAGATTCCTCCCTCCAAAAAACCCACCCTTTCGGTGGGAGAGGTAAAGGGGGGAATCGACAATGGGAACTCAATTCCGTCCCTGATGGAGGTCGTTGTGGGAGAAGTCCCACAAGCGAAACAAACGGTCCCAGCCGAGTCTGTGCCCGCGCCGAT
Organism: Anoplolepis gracilipes; assembly: GCF_047496725.1. Taxonomy (NCBI): domain Eukaryota; kingdom Metazoa; phylum Arthropoda; class Insecta; order Hymenoptera; family Formicidae; genus Anoplolepis; species Anoplolepis gracilipes. Next base: position 257,558 of record NC_132982.1, read on the forward strand.
GTACACATCGGAGTGTCGCAAGCGGAGCGCGAACTCGGTCAGGGAAGAAAACGAAGAGGGCGCGGGGGGCAAAGAGCTTCGCTCCGACTCCCCCAAGCCCCGAAAAAAGCCACGCTTAGACCCTAAGCGTGGTAACGTAAAAGGAGACACCCTTACTCCGGGCGCAATTGAGCCAGTGGGTAATATGACATCGGACACGGATGGAGCCCCCTTCCACGGCCCTGTGGAGGGGAGACTAAAACGACGGGGGCCCATCCTACCGACATCAATAAGGGCCTGTAAATTTATACAGGCAAACATTAACCACGCTCGGCGGGCGCAGGACTTACTCCTGCAGACTATCGCCGAGCGTGGTATAGGAATGGCGATCGTGTCGGAGCCGTACCGACCACCATCAAAACACCCTAATTGGAGGGTGGACGGCTCTGGTACGGTCGCGGTCATACGCGGATCGGACAACCACAACCCGCCCTGTTCCTTACTCAAGGCAGGAAAGGGGTATGTGGCTGTAAAATGGGGATCCATCGCGGTAGTGGCGTGTTACGCACCGCCTAGTTGGGGCCTCTCCCAATTTGAGCTGTATCTGGGGGAGTTAGAGCACTGCATACGCAGCATACTCCCCCAGGAGGTGGTGGTGGCCGGTGACTTCAACGCCAGAGCGCAAGCCTGGGGAGACCGGCTCACCACCCCCAAGGGAGAGGTCCTACTGGATTGGATGGGGGCCTTCGGGCTATGCCTGCTAAACACCGGCAACGAGCCTACGTGCGACCGGCTGCTGCGGGGGGCGTCCATAGTGGATCTCACTATGATAACTCCCTCCGCGGCACGCCTAAATTGGTCGTGGGGGGTGGTCGACCAAGAGACTCTATCGGACCACCGATACATCGAGTTCGGTTGTACCACCCTCCAGCCCGGGAGCCCGACCGGCGGTGCGCCACCGCCGCGATGGAATCTAAAAAAGTTAGACCCGAATAGGTTAATGGCGGCCGTCCAGGCCATCCTCTGGCAACACCATCCGCCAGAGGAGGGAGTGGGGAGCCTGGTGGAGGATGTCGCGCGCCTGGTAGACTCGATCACACAGGCGTGCGACTTCTCCATGCCCAAGAGCAGGCCCCACTCGCGCCGGGCTGCGTACTGGTGGACGGAGGAGATCGCGTCTCTTCGACGCTCCTCAGTCGCAGCCAGAAGGGCCCTTAAACGCGCCCAGCGCCGTGGTGACGAGGCCTGGAAAGCCGAGGCACTCGGCGACTACCGGTCCGCTCGAGTGGCGCTGAGTGTCGCCATCTGCTCCTCCAGGGCGAGATCTTGGGACGAACTGATCGCGTCCCTAGACGCCGACCCGTGGGGGCGCCCGTACAAGTAAGTGACAGATAAACTACGTCACTGGGCGCCCCCCGTGACGGAAACCCTCCCTTCGGGATCCCTGGACCGAATTGTCGGGACCTTGTTCCCGCCGAAACCCGATCCCCGAGGTCTCAATTGGGGCAGCGCGAACACCGGCGCTGCCGAGGCCTGGTCCAGGGATCTCGAAATCACTGAGGAGGAGTTGAGGGATGCCGTCCGGGGGGTCAAGAACAACAAGGCCCCTGGCCCGGACGGCATCCCAGGGCGCGTTTGGAAGCTCGTCCTGGAGGAGCCAAACCTATCCGGGTGGCTAAGAGGCATCTTTAATAGATGCCTCGCGGAAGAGGAATTCCCCCCAATGTGGGGAAGAGCCAAGTTGGTTCTTCTCCACAAGGGCGGTAAGAAGGAAAGTGACCCGTCATCGTACCGGCCGATTTGCCTGCTGGACGAGGTCGGTAAAATATACGAAAGGATTCTCGTTCGCCGACTCGTCCAGCATCTGGCGCGCGATGAGGTCCCTTCCCTTCACGAGGAACAATACGGCTTCCGTGAGAGCAGGTCCACGGTGGACGCCGTACTGCGCGTCAGGGCCCTCACGGAGTCAGCTGTGGAACGCGAGAGGGTGGCGTTGGCCGTCGCTTTGGACGTGTCCAACGTTTTTAACACCCTCCTGTGGAAGGCAATCGGGGACGCGCTCAACACTCACCGCGTCCCCGACTACCTCGTGAAGGAAATTCGAGCCTACTTCGGTCACCGTAGGCTCGAATACAGGGACCAAGAAGGCCGGGGTCACACCCGTCGTGCGTACTGCGGGGTCCCACAGGGCTCGGTGTTGGGCCCGCTGCTGTGGAACCTCGGGTACGACGGGGTCCTCCATACCGCCCTCCCCCTCGACTGCCGGGTCATCGGGTATGCCGACGATACCCTGCTGGTAGCCGAGGGGGACAACTGGGGGAAAGCCCTAAACAGGGCTAACGAAGGGGTGGCAGGCCTAGTGAGGGCCATAAGCCGGATTGGCCTGAGGGTGGCCCCCAGCAAGACCGAGGCGGTCTACTTCTACGACCGCCGGGCCGCTGGGGAGCCTCCCGACTAAATGTGGACGGTACTGTTGTCCCAGTGGGGTCCCAAATTAAATACCTGGGGCTCCACATCGACGGCCGATGGAACTTCGCGGGTCACTTTGACCGCCTGGTCCCGAGAGCGGAGAAGGCGGCGGCAGCGATTAGACGCTTGCTGCCGAATCTTGGAGGGCCGGACGGTCGGGTGCGCCGCGTCTACGCGCACATCGTCCTTAGCATACTGATGTATGCAGCACCGGTGTGGGCGGGCGAGGCGATGGCCACTAGACGCATACAAGACGCGATGCGTCGCGTCCAACGCAGGTTGGCCATTCGTCTCGTCCGAGCCTATAGGACGGTGTCGCACGCGGCGGCCACCATCCTGGCCGGACTCCCCCCCTGCATATGGTCGCGGATTCATACAGACGTTTGTATGACCGGAAATCCGCGGCACGCAGGGGAGGAGTCGCCAAGATCCCGGCCAGGATACTGGGCACTTGGAAGCTCCAGGAGAAAAAGTCCCTCGAGCAGCGATGGATCGCGTCGCTGCACGAGCGCCCCCCAACATCCGGGGAGAGGACTATATCGGCCGCCCTGCCCTGTCTGGAGGAGTGGCTGGACAGAGCGTGGGACAACAGTACGTTTAGGATGACACAGGTGCTCTCCGGACATGGGTGTTTCGGAGAGTACCTGCACCACATCGGACTGGAGGCAAGCGAGGCCTGCCACCATTGCGGCCACGAGAAGGACACCGCGCAACACACCCTCCAAGCATGCCCAGCCTGGAGGGACGAGCGCGACGTCCTAACCTGGACTATCGGGGACGACTTGGCGCTGCCGAGCGTCGTCATCAAGATGCTCGGCAGCGAGGACAACTGGAGAGCCGTGGCCGCCTTTTGCGAGGCGGTCATGGCCCAGAAAGAAAGCGCCGAGAGGGAGCGTAGACCGGGACGGGCGAGGGGAAGGGCTCCTGGCAGGAGACCCCAACCTCCCCCACCACCTGGGCCCCTCTTACGTCCGGAGACGGTCCGGCTAGTTCGACCCTCGCCGCACCTGCCGCCGTCATCGTCGCCACCGGCGACGGCGCACCCATCGACACCCATGGGAGCGCCGCCGAAATGACAGTAAGTGGGGGGAGGGAGCAGACTGGTTATGCTCGCCCTTCCCTCCCTTAATTACCCTTCTTTTTGCCCTCCCTTTTGAACCCCCCCCTTCCCAGATGAAATGAGGGTCGAGATCTCTAAAGTCTCGACTCTTTCCCCCCCCCCATCAGGGGGAAGAGAAGACACGACGGGAGGAGGTAGTGGCCTTCCCGTCGCTGAGTAAAAGTTTGATTCGGAGAGGAGGGGAGTATAAGATATTTTTTTTTTCCCCTCCCTCCCAGGAAGAACTCCAACTAAGGAGTGCGGCAAGGGGAGGCTCCTGAAGTATTGCATCGCTAGTTCCAGGAGTCTCCCCTACAATCGCCGAAAATGCCACTCGTGAGGTTTTTATTGGGTATGCCCTTAAATAGGGAGAGTCCCACATACCCCCCGGATATCCACATTCCGGGGGGATGCGTAATGCATTTTCCTCACGAAAAAAAAAAAAGGTTAGGTTAGGTTCCTCCTCAATAATGCGCCACCTTGACGTGGTGGGGAGGCTCTGTCCTGAAGCCCCGGGAAACCGGAGTGGAGGGAGCTAAGAGCGCATCTTTAGCCGGATTTTCTCTTGGACCCCGGCTCGGGCAGGATGCATAGCACCGGCATGCATACCTGGGTGTTGGACGCGTACGAATCGGTCCCTGCTACAGACGCGACGGTCGGATGCGGCGGAAATGATGGTGAGCGCCACATAGTACGCCGGGGGCGAAAGCCCTTAAACTGGAGCGTGGCTGGGCGGGGGTTGAGGAGTAACGAAGACACTACGCGAGGGCCTTAGCGCGCCCGCCTGAAGAGCGTCCTCCCTTCCGGAGGAGTCCTTATTATAGATGACACCGTATAAAACGTTACGTATATTTATATATAAATGGATTGATAGCTACAATTAGAATTATGTATATGTAAGCTTATACATACTTATACACAATGCCTGCAACATTTTATGTATAATTATTAATAATTATATATAAAATGGACAAATTTCGTATATTTTCGTATAAATTTGTATAATTAGATACGACTATTTTTGTCTGATTATATATAAAAATTTTTTACCGGGTTTATAACACAATATCAATATCTGATCGAATTCATGGTTTGTCACAAATGAACCAACGAGCATTTAACTGTAAATTTACAATACTTATATAAAAATGTAACTTATTTACGGAAGATAACGTTATGCTGCGTAATATTACAAAAATTTAGATATCTTCATAAAATTTTTTTAAATATTAATGATTAAATTATACATATATTAATATTAAATATTAATTTAAAGTAAATTAAAAACTCTATTTATTTTCTTTTTTTTTTATTTATTTTTATAAATACATATATATATTTTTATGTATAATTATATATAAAATATAAAATAAAATATATATATATATATATATATATGTTACGTCCAGGCCCGTAGAGAGGATGAGTCAGAGAAAGGGCGTAACAAGAACTGTTCCGATGTCAAAAGTCTTATCGACGAGTGACTCGGTCGAGCGAGCTGCAGGTTAGCAAACAGGTAAACGACGGGTGTCGTTATTACTCTGTTAGGCGAACGCTCTCTCGGTGGTCCCTTTTTCGTAAGAGAATCGAATCTCTTTTACGCGGGACGGGACCTTATATGATCTTTCGCGTGGAGGGAGTGAGAGAGTTAAATAAGTTTACCGATCATTTTAATTTTTAGATTAATATTTATTCAATTAATTCTTACCATTTTACATATGATCTTATTAATATCGGCTTTAAAATTATTTGTATGAGTGTGTGCGTGTGTGTGTGTGTGTGTGTGGATCGCGGGTGTTACATAAGTACGGAGGTCATCAACCAGAAAAGAGGAGGAAAGAGTGCGGTTCTAAAGATTTTATTCTGGTTGGTATTTGTTACAATGGTTTATAATAAGAGGAAAAAAAATAATAATAAAGATTTACGAAAATGTAATATGTGTTACGGCGCGATTTCGCACACGGTCGTGTCGTCCGATCTATGGTCTCGGTTGGCTCGCGAGAATCGGCGAGTCGGTGCGATTTTAGGCATACTTAGTAAAAGAACAGGGTTGAATAAAGGAGAAAGGAGACGATGAGAAAAAAAAAACAAAACAAAAGAGAAGGAAATTAAACTTACTATTTAGGCAGATTTGTTGCGTTTTTTTTAGCTGCTGGTGTAGTTGTGGCTCCAGTTGTGGTCTTACTTGGCGGGTGGTCTTTGTTGAGCACTGACTCTAATAGATTTTAAGATGTAATCGGGACTCCCGCAGTGTAAAACGAATTGCTTGAATTAGCGAACGACCGAAAAATCTGTGCCGAATGAATCTGATGCTGTACTGTCGACTGATTTTAAATTTTTTGGTCTTCATAAAGCGCGAGTCTTCCCTTTTTATATTAAATCTTGAGGGCGTGTTAACAATTTGGGCGGAAGTATTTTTGAGATCTTGACGTGTAAAAAGCTGTCGTTCGGTGAGATCCTTCTCCTCCTTATTTTTGATTGTTGCTGATTGGTGGGCTCTGTACGGCCTCTTAGGAAATTTGGAGATTCTTCATTTGGTTATCTCCTGGGATTATGCAGCTGTTTTTATCCATTTATTTATTTAGGGGATCTCGCTATCGATCCTTTTCGGTCATTTCTTTGAACATCGATTTCAATGTTTAAAACATTTTTTTCGTTCCGCGGCCCTTTTATGACTGGTCGGGCAATTATTGCTTTATCTTTATAGGAGGTAAAGACGTGGAGCCGACAGTGCGTAGCGGCGTTATTTGTTTCTTTCTTAAGATTATGCAGCTGTGTTTGTCGATTTATTCATTTAGAGGATCTCACTATCGACCCTTTCCGGTCGTTTCTTTTGACATCGTTTTCAATATTTTAAAATATTTTTCGTCGCGCGATCCTTTTTATGATTAGTCGGGCGATTATTGCTTCATTTTCGTGGGAGGAAAAACGTGGAGCCGACAGTGCGTAGCATTATTTGTTTCTTTCTTAAGATTATGCAGCTGTGTTTGCCTGTTTCGTTGTTTAGAGGATTTCGTTATTGATCCCTTCCGGTATTTGTTTAGATATCGTTTTTAGTAGGTCTAAACATTATTTGATAATAACGGTTCTTTTCTATTGCGCGACCCGTTTTTTGTGACCGATCGGACGATTATTGTTCATTTCGTGGGAGGAAAAATGTGGAGCCGACAGGACGTAACATATATATATAGTGTTACGTCCGAAAGCAGACTCGTCTTCTTGCTCGTTTTTCTTTCAAACTTTTGACCGATCGATATATCGATTTCCTTATAGCTGACACGGACGTAACAGTATATATAAATCTATATAATTATATATATATTGTATATATATTATATATATATATATATATAAAATGTTTTAAGAACCTGCCATTAAAATATTTACCAGTCATTTCGGGAAACCTTGTATGTATAATATATGTATGTATGTATGTATATATACATATATATAATATAAAAATAAAAAATAATTATTGACTTAATTATTACTATACTACTTAATAGCAACAGTAATGGTATTATTAGTGAATTATATAAAAGATTATTTTATTAACACATTTTTTTAATAATGGAAGTATATAATATTTAATTAATTATAAATGTAATTATATATATATATATACATATGTGTCAAGAAATGACCAGCATCTCAGCTTTATAAGAAAATACCCGATTTTAGGGCAAAACAATTGTTTAAAAATTTGTTTAATTATTTTTATCATCAGAACTCTTTATGAAATTAATGTACATGACCAGAACTATACTAGACTGTCTTAAAATATACAGAACTGTCGAAAATCGACCGGCATCTCACATTTATGTTCGAAAATATGAATTTTTTGGGTAAAATAATTGTTTAATCGTCAGAACTATTGACAGGACGTGTTTAGGCGATAGAACTCTTTTTATTCTTACTTCCCCGTAATCAGGTATTCGAAATATGGTGAGATGCTGTAAAGTGTTGTCGGAAGTTAGCATCTCATTTTTAAAAATTCGATTTTAATAATTAATTGGACGGAACTTTTGTTAAAACTTATCAGGAACTGTAGAACTATGCTGGATGCAAGTAAATATAAAGTTTATTTTTGAGATTCTAACATTTGAGATGCTAACTTCACACACCCAAGGACTGCCCGGCCAAGACCCCGAGCTGTTCGACTTGTGCAGGGCGCGGGCGGCCGTCCAACCATTTGATTGGACGGCAAGTCTGCCCCGTAACAAAACCTTAGCCGAAAAAACCGGCAAAGGAAGGGGGAGGGGCCGTGAGGACCAAACCCCCTGCCGTCCCCCTCTCCCCCAAAAAGAAAGAGAATATCCCGTTTGGATCGGCGTCCGCCCATCCTCACCCCGCAACCCCTGAGGTAGCTGTGCTACCCAAGTATAGAGAGGAAGTTACGGACGTCGATGCCAGAACTGGGAAGGAAAAAAGAAAAAGGTATGCGAGGGAGGACCCCGTATCCTTGACACAGGGAAACGCTTAAGAGGCCCAATCCCCACCTGTGAAGGTTAAGGTAGTAGAGGGCCCACGGGAGGAGGGAGGAAGAGGAAAAACACTTCTTCTCCCCTCTGTCCCCCTCCACCTTCCAACCCTGGAATCTGTAACAGAAGCGGCAACCACGTCGCCCTCACCCTCCCCCACCTATTGTCTACTTACCGATCATCCCCTAGATGGGAAGGGTTGGGGGAATCTCCAGGTGGGGACAGAAGATTCCTTGAAGGACCTGATCGCCTTTAATAACCAAAATGAAGGCTAAAATCCTTCAGGCCAAACTGAACCACTGCCGCAAAGCGCAGGACGTTTTTGTCCACAGCCTCGCAGCAGAGGGTTATGGCCTGGGGGTGGCCGATTTGGGTGCGGGACGATCGGGGCTCCGTGTCCATAACATGGAGACCGAGGGCGGCGAATTCCGCTCTGGCCTCCATGTTAGAGAAAGAAGACGATTTGGTGGCCGTCCAGTGGGGGACCACCGTGATGATGGGGTGTACCTTTTTTTTTTGACGCAGGAGAAATGCTTGATGCATACCACCACCCTCGGGAGAGGGATGGTGGTTATGTTGGACTCCCGGTGGTCCTGATCATATTGGACCACCGGACTACCAACTAAAACTCCTGCGGTGGCCTTCCGCGCGATGGAGGGGCAGGCAGGGATCCGGGACTCGCAGTTACATTACTTCGGTATCCCTGACTGTGGGTCCCCTCCGCGCTTAAGACTCGGCGACATTTGACTTTCGCTGAGTCTCCTTCCCAGATAGGACTGTTGATGTCCTACCTGATTTCTTCTATTTTTGTGAACGAGTGGGGCCACGCCGCCCGTCCACCTTCCTCTGGGACCCGACACAGGGCAATGCAGGCCCCCGCCTGCACTACCCAGGTCCCGAGGGAGAGACGCAACCGTCTCTAAAGCAGACGTCCGTCTCTGGTTGGGGGAACATCATTCCAGCCACCTTTCGTTGAGGTGTGGTTTTTATAGAGGGGCCTATTGGCCCCTCTCTTTTTTAATTTTCTCATTTGCGTTTAGCGACCATGAGGGGGGATCTTATTACCTCCTCGCCATCCTGTTTGTTACTAGGGGGGCTAATAAGGGGGAGGGGAGCACTTGGTGGAGACATCCAATCCCCAACCATGCCCCCCTCTAATGTCATCTTCTCCTTTGAGGAGAGGGCGACTGGATTGTCCCCCCTCAATTGCTCGTCAAGGCCTTAGCTTCATTGTCAGTGGGGGTAGCCGATGCAAGGAGGGACCCAAGCTCCCATCGGAGTCACTCTCCTTCTCCTGTTCCTCCTCGCTGCTGTCATCTACAACAGCCGCTGCAGCGGCCGCAATCGCCGCTTCTGCCGCCGCCTCTTCTTGTCGGCGTATGCGCTCGGCCGCCTCCTTCTGCGTCATAACTTGTTCGCAGAAGAAGACGATCGCCTTCCAGGATCTCTCATCACCCAACATCTTCGTAACCATGGTTGGCAACGAGAGGTCGTTGCCAACCACTGAACAGAGATCACGGCGCAGCGTGTCCCACGCCGGACACTTCTCCAGCGTGTGCCGCGCCGTGTCTCTTACCTCCTCACAATGGTGGCAGGCCGTGGTACCTTCCTTGCCGATTCGACACAGGTACTCACCAAAGCACCCATGCCCGGTGAGCACCTGTGTCATCCTAAAGGATACCTCACCTCGGGCCCTGTCTAACCATTCTTGTAGACAGGGCCGGACGGCCTCAACGCGGGTTCTTTAACCCGCAGTCTTCGGGTCAGATAGGTGGGCACTCCATCTCTCCACCATAGACCGCTGGGCGTGGATCTGGATGGTCTTCTTGACCCTGGCTGGTAGAGGGCTATGACCCCTCCTGAGCCCCCTTTCCCAATTATACCGCTCCGCGTACATTGCGGCCAGGAACTCCAAGGGGGGCGAACCCGCCAGGACCGTGGCCGCCGTATGGGACACCGTGCGGTAGGCCCTTATCACCCTCACGGCCATGCTGCGCTGTATGCGTCGGAACTTGTCCTTTGCATAACGCATGGCCGCGAGATCCGTCGCCCATATTGGGCATTCATACAGGGCTACTGCATTTACGGTGCCCATGTATATACGGCGGACTCGACCATCCGGTCCCCCAAGGTTTGGCAGGAGCCTACCCAACGCCGTGGAGAAGCGCTTCACCTTGGGGCAAGGACATTGAAGTGGTGTCCAAACTTCCACTCGCCGTCCAGTAGGAGACCGAGATATTTAAGCCGGTTCCCCACCGAGATAGAAGTACCTCCCACCCGGATATGAGTCCTTGGCGGTTTCCCAGAGGATTTACTGTGAAAGTAAAGAGCCTCGGTTTTTTGAGCCGCCACTCTAAGACCCATACCAGTGATGTTTTGTACCACGGCTGCCACCGCTGTTTCGGCCTTGGCTGCTGTATCCCCCAGCTGCTCCCCGCGGCCAGCACTAATGTGTCGTCTGCATAGCAGATGGCGTGGCAGCCACGAGGGAGAGGAAGGCAAAGGACTCGGTTGTATGTGAGATTCCACAGTAGGGGAGCTAAGACTGACCCCTGCGGAACCCCGCATCGAATTTCCCGTCGGCATTGGAGTCCGTCTTGTGTGACGAACTCCAGGCTCCTATCCCGGAAATATTGTCTGATGATCTCCACAAGGTAGGGAGGGACCCTGTATCGCAACAAGGCATCCATTACTCTATCCCAGGGCAGGGTGTTGAAGGCGTTTGCGATATCTAGTAATACCGCAAGTGCCACCCCGCCCCCTTCCACGGCTTCCTCCGTGAGGGACGTAACACGACTAATCGCATCCACAGTCGAACGTCCCTCGCGGAAGCCATATTGCTCCTCGTGGAGACCACCCTCTCGGGATATATGTCGAACAAGTCGGTTTGCAATGATCCTCTCAAAGATCTTGCTGACCTCGTCCAGCAGGCATATTGGTCTATATGCCGACGGGGTTCCTTCTTCCTTGCCTTCCTTGGGGAGCAGGACCAATTTAGCCTGCTTCCATTGCTGGGGGAAAGCGCCATGTCTGAGGCATTTATTAAATATGTACCTCAGACGTTCTCCCAGAAAGTCCAGTGCCCAGACCCATATCTTTCCAAGCACGCCGTCAGGGCCAGGAGCTTTTCTTGATCTTATTCTTTTGACGGCGCGCTGAAGTTCGTTGCTGGATATCTCCTCGTCCTCCTCTAGTTCATAAGGTCCCCCCAGGCCGGGACCCCAGTTGAGTGTGGACTCCTAAACCACTAGCGGGAAGAGGGTGTCCACAACATTCCTGAGGACGGGAGTATCCAGGGATTCCGTGACGGGGGGCGTGTCCAGTTCCTATACTTATTCAGAACTATTCTGTATGGACGCCCCCATGGGTCCGTGTTGAGGGATGACAGTAGCTCATCCCAACAACTGGCCCTGGACTTACTGATAGTGGCGCTAAGGGCGCATCTTGCGGCCCTATAGGCAGCCAAGGCCTCCTCTCGGATCTCCGGGTTTCTTCTTCTGGGAATACGAAAGAGGGTGCGTCGCGCCTGGACAGAGGAGCGCCTTAATTGCGCTATTTCCTCCGTCCACCAATAGACGGCGTGACGTGGGCGGAGGACCCTGGCGCGTGGCATGGCTGCGTCGCAGACTTCGCGCATAACGCCCCGCAACCATTCCACATCCAGGTTAATGTCCCGCCTTTCCTCTCCCTCCGGGATACCCCACAAAATGGTCATTAAGGCCTCTTCTAGTTTCTTGGGGTCCAGCTTTGTGAGGGTCCACCTACCTGTGTCCCCGCCTCGAGGTGGATGATGTACCCAGTAATGCACGGCGTCCAGGACAAATTCAATGTATTGGTGGTCCGAAAAGGTTTCCCCTCTCGAGTCACCCACCACGCGCCATCCCCGCACCATCCTCTTGGCCCCCTTGGAGCCGATCGTTATGTCCACGATCGACTCCTCTTGGGGCCGGACACATGTGCTCACTCGGCCTTCGTTAATAACGTGAAGGCCGACCGAATTCACCCACCTCACCATGGTAGTTCCCCTGGTGTCCTGCCTCGACTCACCCAGTGCCGGAGACTTGACGTTAAAGTCTCCAGCTATTATGAGTGGATCGGCAGGGAGTATGTTTCTGACAACATCCCCCACTTGTTCAAGGAGTGAGTCAAACTGGGCAGGACTTCAACTAGGGGGGACATAGCAACTAACTATTGTTGTGGACCCCCACTTTGCTGCAACATATCCGTTCCCCTTTCCAATACATTTGAGAGGGGGGGTGTTATTTGTTGCAGCACCGACCTTGATTGCCGCCGTGCCTCTTGCATTCCCCAGCCACGTAAGCTTTGCTGGGATCTTATAGGGCTCAACAACAATGGCCAGCCCGATGCCACGCTCAGCCAGGCTCTGATAAAAGAGATTCTGTGCCTGACTGGCGTGGTTTAGGTTAGCTTGGAGAAACCTGACCGCCATTTATTTTGGGTGATCAAGCTCCTCCGGCTCTGCCTCTATCTGCGTACCCTCCCCATCATCTTTCGACAGGGGGTATCCTCGGGCTTTTTTTTAGAGCCTTTCCTTGGTACCCTCTGCTCGAGGGGTTCCCCCTCTTATCACTCCCTCTTTATCCGCGAGGACCTCTCGCATTCGGCTCGCCAACGCATCCGCCTTCTTTTTGTTGTCCGGACCCCCAACCTCAAATAGTTGGACACCGGTAACTGCCTTTCTGGCCTTCAGGCCATTAATTTCGAGACTGGCGAGGTCTATACTGTCCATCGCCAGTCTCAGATTCTCCTTGTATTGGCCGGATGGGCATGTAAGCACCATCGCAGTTGTACGGGGAACTCTCCTACGTCCATTTTTCCCTCCCCTCTTTTTTGGTTGGGAGGGAGGATTGGACGTCGCAGGCTTAGGTTGAGGGCCCTGTGGTTTATTGCCTGGCTCCTTTGCCTTCGCCTTAACATTCGTGGTTGCCGGAGCCCGATTGTCACCTTCTTTGGTGGTTTTTTTGCGAGCTTTACGCTCTACCACCTCCGACCATTTGGTAAGGAAAAACATCCATCGTCCGGATAAGCCTAGTCGCGAGGAATCCCCAGAAGCTTAGCTTCTGAAATACGCGACCGGTCAGGCGAAAGGTCCGACCACTCTTAGGAGCCGCGACCCCGTTTGACGTAACAATATATATAAGAAGAAAAGGAAAAAATTTTTATAGGCGCTTAACGCTTACTATGTCTACTTAACAGGTGGCCTATGGCGTCAACGGACGGCGACTAGTGTCAAGCGGAGGCGCTGGACGTGACAAAGTCCTGCCCTTTAGAAAAAGCCCCTCTCTTCCACCTGATCCTGACTCTGACTCTGACGAATCTCTATTTTCAATGCCACAACCACCTGGCCAAACCTCCGTGGAAGTTATTCCCCATACTCTCCCACCTGTAATAACGCATCCCAATATGCCTATAAATAAACCAATTTCTGACTCAATGATTATTGAAGATTACAATAGTAATGAGAGCGTTATTAGTAATAAAGATTTAGAAACAAGCAGCGATGAAAGCGACACAGAGTTAATGCCAACTGATATTTTGCCATACGTAGAAGTATCCACTGACTCTAAAGCTAAAGTTTTAATAAGCCGCGACAGATTGTTAAAACATAATGATAATTACGTAATTTTTATAACTCTGAACGGTAAACCCCTTGATAACGATGTAAAAGAGTTATAAGAAGCTAATCTCCTACCTACATACAAAGATATAACCTATGAAAGAGCTAAGAAAATAAATACATTACGCTCTAAGACCTTAATATCTTTACCACTAAAACTCAATCATCGCACGTTAATAGAGCCAGACAAGATTAAAAATTGTATTAAATCATTAACAGACGTTTTAAATAAATTACAATTAGAATCTATCTCAATTAAGAATACTAACTTTTTTGATAATATCCCTTGGGCTTATGTAGAAAAACAATTAATTAAACATGTAAATGACATTAATATTCGCGTAACTATATACAAAGAACTTATTCAAACACCAAATATAGAAAACAGATCAGCTCTTATCCGCGAATACCACGATTCAGCAATAGGTGGACATAAAGGAATAACTAAGACTTACAATCGATTACGAACCTTCTATTACTGGAATACAATGAAAAAGGATATTCAAATTTTTATCCGGAATTGTCGAACCCGTCAATTAAAAAAATTAACTAGAGTAAAAACTAAACAGCCTATGATAATCACCGACACTCCCGGATCGGCTTTCGACAAAGTATCAATGGACATTGTAGGTCCATTACCCATATCCGATAACGGAAACGTTTACATTCTCACTATGCAAGATTTACTAACAAAATATTCAGTCGCGGTACCATTAAAAGAAGCCACATCATTAATAATCGCCGATGCCTTTACTAAGAATTTCATATGTGTTTACGGTGCCCCACAAGCCATTTTAACCGATCAAGGATCTAATTTCTTAACGGTCTTAATGAGAAACTTAGCAAAAAAGTTTAGAATCAAACAATATCATACTACCGCGTATCATCCTCAATCTAACGGATCAATAGAAAGGTCTCATCACGTCCTAACAGAATATCTGAAAACACAAATTAACTATGACTCAAATTGGGATGATCATCTTACCCTAGCAATGTTTTCATACAATACGAACATACATGAAAGCACTAAATTCTCCCCTTTTAAATTAATTTTTGGAAGAATAGCACGATTACCTTCATCTAACACTATAGTGGAAGAAAATATAAACCCTACATATACCGAATGTTTAACAGATTTATTTAATCGATTGCGCGACACGCAAGAAGAAGCGCGGCAAAATTTAATTCAATCCAAAAACAGAAGCAAGCACTACTACGATAAACATATTCACGTACAAGAATTTAAATAGGGAGATTACGTATTCTTATTGAAAGAACCAACTAAAGGAAAATTCTCTGATCAATATATTGGACCCTTTGAAGTACTTGAAATATTGCCCAACAATAACGTTGTGACGTCCCGTCAAAAATTTCAAATTGAATTTTTCAAAATATAAACGTACCGCTAGAAATATGAACACAAGGTATGAGATATACATATATATCTCAAATTGAACTTAATACAATATTTAATCGAGCATAGTATTATATAGCTATTAAATTGGACACTGCTTACATAGAAGTATTAACAAAATAATACTGATCCTTATCAGTAAAGAAATAAAAAAAAACTGTAATCATTAGACTACTATATATTAATTTTCCAAATAAAAGTTAAAATTCTCTCTACTAAAATATATGGAAATAAAATACTACTGTAATATCAGAATCGTTGAAATTCAATAAATAAATTACGCGATCGTAACAGAAATACTTGCAAATTAATATAACAAAATTAACAATCGCTTTATAAATCTTACATTTTCATAACTATAATGAAAAGGAAAATAATAAGAAAAAAAAAGAAATATTATTCAGTAAAGTACATTTCAAAAGATATACGCACACTAGCATTCAGAGATATATATATATATATGCAAATCCATATAAGTTAATATATTTAATAATATTAATAAGCTGATTTTATATATCAACATGTAAATCTACTTGGAAGACTTTCTCTTAATGTAATTGATGAAAAAGTAATATTCTAAAAAATAACGTATGACAAGTATTACTATATATATATATATATATATGTTTATATATATATATATATATATATATATATATATATACATATATATGTAAAGGAGTGCTAGTCTCCTATGCTAAAGTAAAACCATAAGGAATCACGATAGAAAGGAATTATAAATTAAAAATAACAGTATTAAATTGCATTAATTAAACCTTCCATATAGATACTATAATAAAAGCAGATATGTCAATATGAAATATGTGATACAACAAGAGAGAAAATTAAAGGAAATTCAAATATAAAAGCATAAATTAATAAGTGAAAAGAAAAATTAATGATGAGACATAATAACTTTGAGAATAAATATTAACTCTTGCTATAGTTAAATTAATAAGTCTCTCTTGCTGTAAAAGGAATTATAATATAAGAGTGCGAAATTATTTTATAATACAAAGAGCCTTTCATTCGCATGATGACGCAATAGACGACGGCGAGAAAGACTCAGTGAAATCGAATATTATTCTTATCTCTTGACGCAGAGACCCGATGAAACCGAATATTATTCTTATCTATTGATGCAGAGACTCAGCGAGACTAAATATTATGTCAACGCAGAGACCAGTGAAACCGAATATTATTCCTATCTCTCGACGCAGCGACTCGACGAAACTAAATATTATAACAACGTGCTTTTTGATATTCACCGCTGAATATCAACTTAAGATTAAGAAGAGCTCGCCGCTTCTGACGTCTTCGAAGGCGGAGAGTTCCCTCACCAAGATCAAGAATCCATCTCCACCGGACGAGTAGCCAACCCGGGAAGTCTTGGATCCACCGGACGCCTAGAGGAAGGTGACCCGAAAATGGGGACGGACCGCAGAACGTCAGTCGAGTTTGCGGACAGAGCCAGTCGCTCACCATCAGTTAAACAGTTCAGTCGCATTATAACATCCGGAATGACCAATCGCTAAAAAATCATCAACCTAATAAGTCATTTTTCAATTATCATCATAATAAGTCGCATTATAACATCCGAAGTGACCAGTCGAAAAATACCATCATAACCGTACAATCGCTAACAACTCGTCATCTTAATAAGTCACTTCAACATCTCTCCGAAACGTTAGTCCGAAGTCGTGAAAAGTCGTCTCTGTCTTTATACATTCACTGCGTCCTAAAATCAATTTTAACTTAATTTTCGTCAGCTACTTTGTGTCGTCAAGGTAGATCTTTAATAATACTTTACTTTCTCGTCTTCGCGACTCGTCTTATATTATAATTTAGAGCTTCGACTCACTCTACATTATAATTTAGAATTACTACTTTATTGTTAATTAATTTCTAATTTCTGGTACAGTGCGGTTGTACTTTTTACATTCGAATTGTGACCAACATTTGTAATCATTACTTGCAATCTCTGTAAAATCTTCAAGCTTTTAAAATACATAGTCGCTTATTTCAGAATATTCACAAGTTCATTATTTTAATATAGTGTTCCTTCACCCCCAACCAGTATTTACTATAATTAATTTAATATCGATAAAATATTTAACGTACGTCTGGATTTTGAGCGTTAGCGAGACCCGTGCCTGGGATAGAGTAGAGTGACGTGCCCCTCGTGTTAGTTCGAGCAGAGCTGAGACTTAGTCGATGAGCTGCTTGAATGTCGCTTGATCCAGATTGTCAAACTGAAATGAATAACTTTTCAAATTAAAATAAAATTTTGATTATAATTTATAGTAAATGCCTGGTTCTCGTCGCGCCGGTAAACGACAAAGACAACTACGTGCCGCTTTACGCCGACAGAGACAAATTTCGAACAGTGATAACGGTCTCAGCCAAGTAGAAAAAAAAGACAAATTAACGTACCGGACAATCAAAGAATTGTCGTAGAACTTTTCGATCAGCTTCCTGCATCCGACTCAGTCGAAGTTCCCATTTTGCGAAGAACCTTCGAATTTATTGGCTGGCCTGGACCTTTGGTTGAAATCAAGCTGCATCCTGCCTCAACGTCTACCACTGACATCCCTGAGGGAGATCCACGAGTCCAGAGTACGAGGAAAAGGTCCAGGAAAATCAGCAAAACTAGTGACATTAATAGAGGTAAGTCACTATTTTAAATACATACACACACACGCACATATGATCAATCAAGAAGAATATTACTATTTTAATAAAAAAGAAAAACGTACTCATATTCCAACAAAATATAATAAAAAAGAAAAGAATTCCGAATTGAACCACTATTTATAACACATCGTGCTTAACATTTATATGACATCATATTACTCTAACAACTTTGATTTTGCAAAACAATTATAATTACAATCTAGACATATGCTTTTACGACTAATGCAATAAACTGTTCCACCTTCAAGCTCCGAAATAAAAATTTTATACAGTTAACTAGACATACATACAAGATATATATATATATATATATATATAAGAGTGAGATATATATATATATATATATATATATATATATATCTCACTCTTTTGAATAACTCACAGTTCAGGCGATTGACACTTATAAAATTACAAATTGACTCACATTCTGATATTACTCTCAAGAATTATAAAGTTAAAATACTATATCAAGAAATTTGCAAATTTAGAATGAAATTAAATAATCGATCTATCAATGTAAGAGAATTAACTACTCGCTATACTTAATTTAATAATAAAAATAACGGAGCATCCCTTGCTTAATCTCTTCTTCCTATTTTCCATCGGAGACAGTGATTTTGAAACAGTAAATTATATCGCTGGCCTCCACCATATTCCAGTGTACATTTCTTTATATGACACCTCACCACACAGTGCTGAACCTGCAAAGAACCATACTCTTATTAACATATATATATATATATATATATATGTTACATATATATATATATATATCTTATTAACATATATATATACATATATATATATATATATATATATATATATATATATATATATATATGTTAATAAGAGTATGGTTCTTTGCAGGTTCAGCACTGTGTGGTGAGGTGTCATATAAAGAAATGTACACTGGAATATGGTGGAGGCCAGCGATATAATTTACTGTTTCAAAATCACTGTCTCCGATGGAAAATAGGAAGAAGAGATTAAGCAAGGGATGCTCCGTTATTTTTATTATTAAATTAAGTATAGCGAGTAGTTAATTCTCTTACATTGATAGATCGATTATTTAATTTCATTCTAAATTTGCAAATTTCTTGATATAGTATTTTAACTTTATAATTCTTGAGAGTAATATCAGAATGTGAGTCAATTTGTAATTTTATAAGTGTCAATCGCCTGAATATATATATATATATATATATATATATATATATATATATATATATATATATATATCTACATAAGAGCAATAACAATTTTAATAATCTTTTCTTATTACATGAATAGATGCATCAACGATATTTATGAAAAATAAAATATTACAACAGTTGACTTTCTCTTAAGGAAAGAGATATCTACATTCAATATAAATCCAAATCATTTAAATTTCACAATTTAACTTTGTTCTTCATATTAAAGCAGTCATTAATTAATGAGAAATTTGCTCTTACATTATACAAGTCGTAGATTAAAACTTTCAAAATCAGTATATATTTGGAATTGCTCCGACGGTGAATTCTACTATACAACAACAGTAAGTACGTAATCCCTCATAATTACTATCACGAACCACTATAATCCTTACCTCAATTCTAATATAATTGAAAATTTGTCAAATTAATCACAATCTATTTATAATTTCAAAATTGAAATTTTCTAATCATAATTATTGCTCCAACTTAAAATTGAATAAATTCAAAACTATTGCAGATATAATTTTAGAATTTTATTTTTTTTTCTTTCATCTTTAATTGACTCAAGTGTCATTGTGCGTCACGTTCATTGCATACGCGATAATTGTCATGGTGTCATGGAGTTCCTAGAACTTCCTCAGCCTCTCGTTAGTCCCGAGTGAATTGCATTCTGACCACCAGACTATATCAAATATACAATAGCGGGATTCAACGCGTTTGCTTAACATTCTTAATCATTTTCAAATACATATGTCATAAATTTAATCGCTTTATTTCCAACTTTCTTAATTTTTTTCTTATCAAATAAAATAAAATAAATGAGGCCTCAGACAACTGATTCTAAAATTCAACAAAATCCCTTTGTTGACTCTGAAGTCATATTAGAAAGTTTAATCCAATTTATAGAAGAAAATAAAGAAAACATTATTTACAATTTAGATAATATCATAAAAGAGTTTTTAAATCAAGTCTCTATTATCATCATTCCAGATCAGTAAAAAAATCCCCCGATTTGTTAGTTTCTAGTACATATTGATCCTGCTCTCGGCGGAGCCCTGGGTATAGCCGATTTAGACAGATTACCCAAAAAACTAAATAGAGAGCAACCCTGTTATTGACACCTAGGTAGACGATAACAGCGGGTCACAGCACGTGACACACTATTCTTTTTCTCTTTATAGAATGAGCTTAAGAAACCATACTACTGGGCTACAATTCAACACAGCAATACAACCTAGCTTCGATCCAAGTCAAATACTTTCAACCTCGCGGTGCTATAAATCTTTTGGGTATAGACATCGCGTCAGGATTTGCTTACTGTACTCAGTGTTATCACATTTACCAACCACGATATCGAGATCAATATGAGTGGATAGTGTCACACCACTTGATCTCCGGCAAACACTTCCGTGTAATAATCTGCGCGCGGTGTAATACAGATATCACCATAGTCAAACCCGTAAATTAATGCGACCAATGTTTATTGAGGTTCTTAGAATTCATATTGTATTGCGATGAAAGACAAATAAATACTCTTCCTAATCCGCTCATATTACATGTAAACGGAGCTAGATACTACTAATTAAATTCAGGCAACAAGGTGCATCATTCAACGCACAATCAGCCAGGTCCCTCACCATTATCTTCCTCACACCCTTCCGTAGAAGCTCTTCAAAAATTATATACCGTACATTGTTTCAAAACTCGCTCCTATCAAAAAATATATGATGCACATGTCACTTTATGCGTCACATGTTATAATAAACTAATTCCTGAATCAGTAAAGTCATATTACCAGGAAACTAAGAGACATCAAGCGTAGATGGCACAAAATTCTACAGAAATAAATGTTATGCATGCGAAAATCACATGGGAACTATCCAACCTATAGCTCATTGCAATCCCTATATCAATAGGTATTTTGAATTCACTACTGAAATAGAGCAACTACACCGTACAATCCGCGATTATGAGGACCCTATAATATTAGCAGTCATCGACGACTAAAAGCTAAACACATATACACATGGGCATATAAAAATATTAGGTTAGATATAATCACAAGGTAGTAATACTAATATAAAAAAAAGAGAAAATATAACAAATAACACATAAAATACGAAAATAAAAAAAAAATAATAATATATAATGTATAATACAAATATATATATAAGAATAGATATAAAACAATAGACAATAGAGTTATGTATAAGTGCTCAGATTAAGAAATATATATATATATATACAAGTATCATCTTTTCAGTAGGAGAATCCATTCCTTGGAGACATTGGCGACCTGAGCCTGGCCTGGTCTATAATAATAATAATAGTAATAACTTTTGAATACATATAAAATAAATATATATATATATATTTCTACGTAGCAATAGTAATTCATAAAATGTGTAGACCTAAACCTTATAGATATAAGCCGCCTTATATTCTGACGCATTGTCCTGGAATATAATCGATATTGCGTCACTTGCTTCAGATTAATTCAACAAAATTTTCAAGCGTACGGACTTATACAATTCCATGGCATGTATAGTGGTATTTTTCAAGAAGAAAATTGTTATATTTGCGGAAATGATATAATTACTTATACTTCCGTAAAAGAATGTTCTACTTTCTTCATGCATTATTTAGCGATATGTTGCGTACTCAGAGGAAGAGAATTAGACCCAAATAATGTAGAAGAGTTGTATGATTGCGACAATACGGAAGTAAAGATACTATTAATGTATGAACCAACAAATGAGATGGAAATACCATGAAATAAAGTAAATATATATATATATATATATATTATATTCATACAAATATACATGTATAAATAATAAATTGTATCTGCTTACTTACAGAAATGATGTATCATTTAGTATTATTATTCACTGCGCAAACCTCCCTCGCCCTTCTTGGTTTTGATTGCGGAGGGCGACATTTAAATATCATATCGGTTTCGTTGTTGGATGTGGGAGAATGCAATCTTCCGCATAAAACATCAAACTCTACGGATACTTATATCCAACTGCTTCAATTATCTGACTATAATCATGCATATATAATACAATGTAAGGTTGAAATTTCAAGAACTATATTACTGTGGCATGCACTCACATGTTTCCATCGTGCATAACGGACGTGCTGACTATATACATGAAACCGGACACTCACAGTGCAAACGAATGTTTCGTGATGGTACTCTTTCGCTAGGAGCAAGAGTTTTAATCGACGGCATCCGAGTCAACCAAATCGCCTCCTACAGCATCACCATGGCTGGAAGCGTAGGCAACGATGGAAAATGCAAAAGCACGCAGTATTCCGACCATTATGGAACATGGGACGACGTTGTCGTGCAAGCTGTCGCCAGAATATTAAAATCAACCTATGTCCCCGTGAAACTAAATACTGGAAAAATAATGCTAAAATCAGGAACAATTTGTACGCTCAGTGAAGGATTTTGCATCGATTCAGAGGATGGATATACCTATTGGGAACCGATGTCTACCTCTTCATGTAATTTTCATCAATACGACGTTCTATATGAAGGACCTGCTATCAAAACTACGGACGATACCAGTGAAGGAAAATCACCTATTGTATACAGCCTGACAACACAAGACATAACCTTCACTCTGACAAGAACACGGGAACAGCCACTGTGCGGATACACGCTTCGTACAGAGCATCCCAAACTCTTTACTGGAAACTAAAAAGGGAGACGTCTTCGCCGAAAGAGGAACAATCCCAATTGATAATCTTGATATTTTTGCATATATGAACTCGAAGTTTGTATATGTAGAAAAACACATACGATATCAAATGACATCTCTTTACCACAATGTCATTCAACAGAAATGCGAGCTGGAAAAAGATGTAATAACTAACACCTTATCATTTGCCACCTTACAGCCTGACGAATTCGCCTATCGATTAATGAAAGGACCAGGATACATGGCTGTCACTGCAGGAGAGGCAATTCATGTAATAAAATGTATTCCCGTTGACGCCATAATTCGGAGAACAAAAGAATGTTATGCCGAGCTCCCTGAAACAGTAAGGAACGCTTCACTATTTCTAACGCCAAAATCAAGGATACTCACCAAATTCGGGACTCAGAAGAAATGTAGCTTTGAACTACCAATACTCTACCGCAGAGATGATACATGGATCCAGCTCACCCCTGATCCACAAGTCATACAATTACCTCCACAACGATTACATCCGATGATTTCTTTGAGTTGGAAATACCTCACCCCAGGTCCATTAGCCATTAGTGGAATATATACTGAAAAGGATATAGAAAAGTTACGAGATCATATTATGTTTCCTGCAGAGAAACCAGCACTTCTAAATTTCATAGCCCGTGGGATGACAGGACAAGCTGTCATACCCGGAGAAGTCTCTATATACAGTCTGCTAGACGAGGAATCACTCCAGAAAATAGCTTCGAATATCGTCTCAAGAATTTGGGGTAGATTTGTAACCTTCGGATCAGCAACGGCCGGAATTCTAGGAGTATTCCTAATTATACGACTCATTAAATTGACTATTGACACAGCAATCCATGGATACGCCCTTCACACCGTGTACGGATGCAGTCTGCACCTGCTAGCGCCGTATGGAGTTCTCTCACACATCTCCTACTTCACTTAGCACGAGGATCCGTGAATCAACGAAGAATAGAGCCAGAAGAAGATCAATCTCCCCTGGAGCCAATGAGTCCCTCACCAGTAACACCGACAGCATCCAAAATCGAGTCAACTATCGTTAATGCAACAGCGGTAAATACAACCACCCCTATTCCCATTGTTTACACTGACCTTCGAGAGCGATTGAACGATATTGAACAAATCCCTCCGATAACATCGGGAATTCGTTCTTAAATAAGGGGGGGATGTGACGTCCCGCCAAAAAATTTCAAATAAAAATTTTCAAAATATAAACGTACCGCTAGAAATATGAACACAAGGTATGAGATATACGTATATCTCTCAAATTCGCGCAATAAAATATTTAATCGAGCAAAATATTATATAGCTATTAAATTGGATATTGCTTGCTTACATAGTGTTAGCAAAATAATACTGACCATTATCAATAAAGGAAATCATATAATTGCAACCATTAGACTACTTTACCATTTAACTCTCTAAATAAGAATTGAAATTTTCTCTATTAAAATATATAGGAATATATGTTACTATAAAATCAGAATCGCTAAAATCTAATAAACAAATTATGCGAACGTAACAAGAATACTTTTAAAACCATTATATTAGTATGTCAATACCAAATCATACTAAAAATCGCTTTATCAATTATAAATTTTGCATTTTCTTAATTATCATAATGAAAAAAAATTAGAAAAAAAAGAAAAATTATTTAGTAAAGCATACCTCAAGGGGAATGCACACATTATATATAAAAGGTTGGACAGGGTTAAAAAGGGTTGAGGCCTGCCCAAGCAGGGATCGTGCCGACTTCTCCCCCGATGGCACACCACCTTGACGTAGTGGGGGGGCTCACCCGGATGGTGATCCCGGTGTGGTTGTCGGGTCTTAGGACCCACAACCCTCGGAAGATCCTGAAGGGTGCCAAGAGTGTGCCAAAACAAACATGGGATGAACCGACTGAACGGAAACACCACCACCGGATCGGATACGGTGGACCGGCGGAGGGGGGTTATTGTCCCTGACCCCCCTTCGTCGTCATCATACGAAGGGCTACCCGAGAGCTTACTGGCGAGGCCCTCGGGAGCAATGGCTATCGCCAGGGTTGAGATGATCCGCTCCGCTTGTCTAGAGCTGTTTAGGAAGCTGAAGAGGATCAGACTATCGGAAGAGTACAACACTGCTGAGGTGTGGTCGGAGAATGCCGCGGACATTATGTCCGACGTGTATGACTTGATCATAGAACACCTCGACAGTGTTGGGCTGATCCTGGAGGGTCACCGAGAGGAGAATGCTTCGGAGAGGATGAATCAGGGGATCCAGGTCCTCCCGAAGCGTAAGGGCAAGGCCCTTCAAGTCACTCCCGATAGCAAGAAGGTGGGCCTCCAGGCTGCTCTTGAAAGTGGGGAGGTGTACGTGTCCTGCGAGAGAAATCTTCGCGAAGAAGCGAAATCTGACTCGCAGGACACGATATTGATGGACTGCGAGGAGTTAATTGAGACTTCTCGCACTCCTAACGCGACCCCAGGGTCCACCCGCCAACCGCCGAGAGGACCACCGTCTGGTTTTAGTGGGTATACCTCGTTAAATAGGGGGAGTCCCACATACCCCCGGGGAGTTCTCGCCCCTCGGGGGATGCGTAACGCATTTCCAGACGAAAAAAAAAAGGGATCGTGCCGACTTGGAAAGAGTGCTGAACGGGGTGGGACACGTCATTAGGCAATGCCGGTTCCGGTTTTGGTCGCCGGAGATCCCAACGCCAAATCGTGGGCTTGGTTTTCCTCGGTGACAGATGCAAGAGGCAAGATCCTAGAGGAGTGGGCCGAGGAGCTCGACCTGGTGATACTGAACCAGGGTCGGGTCCTCACATGCGTTCGCGGCAACGGGGGATCCATCATTGATGTAACGCTTGGATGCCCCGTGTCGCGCGCATGGGTGGCGCGTCATGTACTAGGCGGAGACAATGTCTAACCATAAATACATAAGGTTCAGCGTCTCCGACTCGTCCATGGGCGCCATGCCGGAGAGGCCCACCGAACGGAGGGGTACACCCCCACCAAGAGGATGGTGTGTGAAGAGGCTCGACACGGATCTCCTGATGGCTGCCGCAGTCACCAAGTCGGCGACGGAAGAGATGACCCGTCCCGTCGAGGATGTGGATGAAGGTGCGGCCCGACTCCGGGGGATGCTCACGGAAATGTGTGATGCGTCCATGCCTCGGAGGAGGGTCGCTCCCCCCGAAGAGATGCGTGTACTGATGGACGCCTGAGCTCGCTGAGCTTCGCTCGGCGTGCAACAGGGAACGCCGCCGGTACACGCGTCAAATGAGACGACGGGACGGGGCCCTAACGGCGGCACCGCTGCGGGAAGCATATCATGATGCTAAAAAATCCCTACAGCGGGCCATCAGAACGGCCAAGGCTAGCGCATGGAATGAGCTCGTCCAAACACGGTGATTCGTGGGGGCGCCCGTACAAAATTGTGAGGAAAAAACTCAGTGCGGGCGGCCCACCGATCACTGAGGGGATGGACCCGCGGGTCCTGGAAGGGGTGGTATCCACTTTCTTCCCGGGGGGCGCGGACCAGATGGACGATGTCTTTAGATATTCGAGGATCGGCCGCGTCCCCTGGACAGAAGACCTGCGGGTAAAAGAGGACGAGCTCATGCGGGAGATCAAGAAAATCCGGGGCAAAAAGACTGCCCCGGGACCGGATGGAATCCCCGCAAGAGTGCTGGCCTTGACTGCCGAGGTCACTTTAGAGCTAGTGTCGAGCCTCTTCAACGAGTGCTTGAAGCAGGGAAGTTCCCTAGTGTGTGGAAGTGCGCGCGAATGGTGCTGCTCCCGAAAGCAGGAAAGCCGGTGAGCTCTCCCTCTGCGTACCGTCCCATATGCCTCCTCGATGAGGCGAGCAAGCTCTTTGAAAGAGTAGCTGCTCGCCTAAGGAGGAGTTTGTCCCGGAATGGTCCCAACCTGGCAGAACGCCAGTTTGGGTTCCGTGAGGGCCTTTCAACGATTGACGCGATAATGCGGGTAAAGGCTCTCACGGAACGGGCAGTGGCCAGGGGAGGAGTGGCGGTGGCGGTGTCCCTGGACATCGCCAACGCATTTAACACTCTCCCCTGGAAGAGTGTGCGCGGGGCCCTAAACTATCATAGGGTTTTCCACGTACATCCAAGAAATAATATGGGACTATTTCCGGGACAGAAATATAATGTACCCGAGACGGTACCGTAAAACACATAAGAGGGAGGTCCACCGTGGGGTTCCACAAGGGTCGGTCTTAGGACCACTCCTGTGGAACCTAGGATACGATTGGGTCCTGCGAGGGGCCCTCCTCCCGAGGCAGGAGCTTGTGTGTTACGCTGATGACACACTGGTCCTGTCCTGGGGGGATGACTGGAGCAGTGCCATCCGCCTCGCTGGAGTGGGAGCGAGGTACGTGGTCGGCCGTATTAGAAGGATGGGTCTCGGGGTGGCTCTACCAAAGACAGAGGTGATGTGATTCGCCCCTGTCGGCAAAAAGGGGCCGCCTCGGGACAAATCCAAAATTGAGATCGAGGGTGTCGTGGTCGAGGTTGGGACCCAGTTGAATTACCTGGGCCTCATCCTCGACAGTCGGTGGAGCTTCGGGCTTCACTTTGAGAAACTGGCTCCCCGAGTGCGAGCGGTGTCTGCTGAGTTAAGCAGACTCATGCCCAATCTCGGGGGGCCGGGTGATGGGGCTCGCCGCCTGTATATGACGGCGGTCTAGTCCGTAGTAATGTACGGAGTCCCCGTATGGCACAATGTGGTAATGGCCAGCAGTAAGAATCTGCATGCTCTACGGAGTATGCAGAGGAGGCCCATCCGCGTCATACGGGGGTATCGGACCGTCGCCTTTGAGGCGGCGTGCCTGGTGGCCGGGGTCATGTCCTAGATCTTCACGGCGGGCGCGTATACCGAGATGTATCGGATACGCGTAGCCCGCCGGGGGGATCCGGATTTAGGACCCCTGCCACCAAGGGCAGTTGCAAGGCTCAGGCTCCAGGCTCGGCGGCGCAAACTCTCAGAATGGGAAGAGGACCTGTCCAATGCCAGCGCTACACGCCGTCGAGGCTATCCGCCCATTCTTCTATGAATGGATGAACCGACGACACGGCGCCCTAAATTTCAGGACGGTGCAGGTGCTCACGGGGCACGGTTGCTACGAGGAGTACCTGCACCGAATAGGCAGAGAGCGGTCGGCCACGTGCCACCACTGTGGCGCCCCGGAGGACACCGCTGAGCACACCCTGGCTGAATGCCAGGCGTGGAGCAAACGGCGGGGTGTCCTCCGGGACGCCATAGGGGAGGAGGTCTCCCTGGCCGCCATGGTGAAAGCCATGGTGGTCGGGGAGGACCAATAGAAGGCGGCCGCCTCCTTCTGTGGGGACGTCATGTCCCGGAAGGAGGCGGCCGAAAGAAAGAGGAAGGCGGATCCCAATGCCCCTCCCTCTCGGAGAAGGAGGGGAGAGCGAGGATGCGGACGTATAACGCCCGCGTCCTCTAACCCTCCTAAGTGTCCCTTCTCCAGGGTCGCGGGGGTGCAGGTGCGGCGGACACCTGCATCCCATTGCACCGCGACCCAGCGAAGAGGCGACGTTGCGTGGTGGTCCCACAACGTCGCCATCGGTGCGGCATTGGACGCCGCGGAAGAAGAGCCTCCCTCCTTCAACCCTTGACGAGGCCGAAGGACGGAGGACCTAGCGGGGACGGGTCCCGGTCGAATGCGAAAGTGACCCAGGGGCCCGTCCATAACCGCAGCGTGGACCATCGTTGGGTTTTAGTGGGTATGCCCGACCATAACTAATTGGTCGGGTGAGTCCCACATACCCTCTGGGAGTCCCCGCTCCCAGAGGGATGCGTAAAGCATTTCCCAACGTAAAAAAAAAGGGTTGAGGCCTTCCTCAATCCCTTTTTCTCATAATAAATGTAAATCTACATGGAAGACTCTTTTCTCAGTGTAACTAATGAGGAACTAATAATTTGGAAGCATAATATGACAAGCATTACTATACACACACATATATATATGTATACCTATATATGTATATATATATATATGCATACATATATATATATATAACCCACAAAACAAAAAAATATATATATATATTTTATAAAATTTTTTTATTAACGATAATAATAATTTCATATAAGACCTTTAAGATAAATAAAAAATTATTCAAATTTTTAAGACAAACGTATAAGTACTTATGAAACAATAAATTTTATTCTTATCAATAAAATTAATATTAAATTATTAATTATTGATTTTTCTAATTATAATAAGGAAATAAACAAATAAAATATAATAAAAAGGAAGATTCATGATACTTATCTTAATAAATAACGATATGAATAAATAAGGAGCATCCTTCTTGTACTACCCATTTCCCTTTTCCATCGGAGACGGTGATTTTTAAATAAATAATATCGCCATCCTCCAATGAACTCTATTCCAGTGTGAATTTATTTATTTTGTATGAGACCTTCCCACTTAATATCAAATCTGCAAAGACATTTTATTTAGTAGATATATATTTAATCACAAGAATAATAATAATATTAATAATAATAATTGCTTTATTATAGAATAAGAAATTAATTCAAAGTATTCATGAACCATAAAATCTCTCATACAAATAAAATAATTGATTCCCTTATATTCGTTACTATACAGATATAACTTGTCCAAAACTTATAAATTAATTTACATCAATTTAATCAACAACTCATATTAAGTCAATTTTATCTTCCTCCAGAACAATAAATTAACAGATTGATCATCAATATCCATTATCCTTTCATATTTATGTTCTATCTAGTAATATTCTTTCTTTTTCCACCAGGCTCAATCACGAACATGCTCATACATACATAAATTTTATAAAATTATCATTTTCTTATTAGTTGCAAATCTTACTAAATAAAATATCAATTTTATCAATTATAAAAAAAAATATAATAAATTCTTAATAATAACAATTAATATAGTTAACCCATTTTCATATAATTCGTTAGTACATGCAACAATAATTGTTTAAACAACGAAATTTATATTCCATACGAAACTATTAATCACATACCTTACCCCCTTATCCGAAAATCCATAAATAACCACCGATTTCTTTGTTAAAATAATAAATACTTTCGACACGTCTTAGACCATATGTTCCTCCTTAAGCCATAAACTATATAACTTCCTAGAGTTACCACTCTTATACCATTTTGCATTAAGGGACCAAATTTGGTCCACCAATTGATTACGACCTGAGGAACTAGAACATAAATATTAAAATTCTGTGTACACCCATTAACACATATATATTAACTTATTGAAAACGACCTTTTAGATTTAAATTTATAAAAATTTACAAACAACAATTTATCTTTTCCATATAAAATTTAGTCAAGTCATTATAATTAAACTCCTGTATAATTATAAATATTATTTTTCCAACATAAGTTAATTAACAAGTTACTTATATAATTGAACAACTTAAGATTTATCGGGAATACGATATTAGAAATTTTTCTCATTTATTCTATTCTACTTGTAAATTAATAATTTCCAACAAATTTTTTCCTTATGATCAATTAAAAATAGTATTTTATAATAACAATAAAAAACATAAAATTTATTGCAAAATAAATAAAAAATTAACAAAAATTTCTAAATTGCCCGAAACTTCGAGGACATGCTTTTTAGCCTATTTTACACATTTTAGCCGCGATTTTTGATTTTTTGACTTAAGGATTCCAAATACCTTTAAATACCCTTACTACTATTAAACTAAGATTTATACAAAATTTCAACTAAATTGAGACAACTTTAGAATTCTACTATTCAATAGATCACAGTTTTGCGCCTGCAAAAATATAATTTGAAACGTCTATTTTATGCAATATCTCCTGACGACCTTATAGGCAAAATTTCGTAAACTTACCCCTAATAGGTTCCGAAATACTTCCATTTGTTTATAAGACGTCAGCCATCTTGATTTTACTGGTCCATCCTAAGAAGACCGGATCAATTCCATTGTAATAGACTCGAACCGACGATAATCAGTCCCTAATCTCGATTCTCCAAATCTTTCCCTATAATAGTTAATTAAATAAATTAATTATATGAATTATAAAATTCCTTATTAACAAGTTATGATAATACCTAATACTCACTACTGAATAATAGAGACGATATCTTACTTTAAAGTCACCCTATATACATCTCTTGTATACCGGGTGTCAAAAAATCATTACTCGTTAAATTTTAAAATTCAAATATCTATAATATTCCCAACACTTACATGCTAAAGACATATAAATCTTATCCTTATCTCTTTTAATTAGCTCCAAATAAATTAAGAATAAATGAGACCTCAAACAACTGATACTGAAATTCAACAAGACACCTTTGTTGACCCTGAAATTATATTGGAGACCTTAATCCAATTTATAGAAAAAAATAAAGAAAATATTATTTACAATTTAGATAACATTATTAAAGAATTTTTAAATCAAGCTTCTATTATGATAATCCCAGATCAGTAAAAAAATCTCCTGATTTATTAGTTCTTAGATCACACTAATCCTGCTCTCGGCGAAGCCCTGGGTATAGCCGATTTAGACAGATTACCCAAAAACTTAAATAGAGAGCAACCCTGTTATTGACACCTCGGTAGATGATAACAGTGGGTTACTGCACGTGACAATAGACACATATATACAACTCCTACAACTTTCGGACTATAATTATGCCGAAGTTATTCAGTGTAAAGTGGAAATATCACGAACAATTTATCACTGTGGAGTGCACTCGCATATCTCTGTTGTTTACAATGGAAGAGCAGATTATGTGCACGAAACAGGATACACTCAATGCCTACGGATGTTTCAAGGCGGAACTCTAACCCTGGAAGCAGGAAGTCTCCTCACAGGCTTAAAGGTCAACCAGACTACGTATCGCAGCCTTACCATGGCCGGCCGAATACAAAACGACGGAGCCTGCAAAGGAACTCAATACTCCGATCCTTATGGAACCTGGGACGACGTTGTAGTCCAAGCTGTCGCCCAGATTACTCTCAAGTCTTCGTATGTACCTGTAAAATTAAATTCAGGAAAAATACGACTAAGATCTGGAACGATCTGTACACTCGCTGACACCTTCTGTCTCGACTCCGACGACGGATACACGTACTGGAAACCTATGCCTACGTCATCCTGCGACTTCAATATGACGTCCTTTACGAGGGTCCAGCAACCAAAATGATAACCAATATCAATGAATCAACGTCTGCAGTTATCTACAGTTTAACAACTGAAGATATTACTTTAGCTCTTACAAAAACCAAGGAACAACCACTATGTGGATGTACTCTCCTTCGTACAGAGCACCCGAAATTCTTCATTCTGGAAACTAAAAAGGGAGATACATTCGCTAGTCGAAGTACTATCCCAATCAACAATCTAGATATTTTCACATATATGAACTCCAAGTTCATATACGTGGAAAAACACATACGACACCAGATGACATCTTTATATTACAACGTTATGCAGCAAAAATGTGAACTAGAAAGATAAGTTATAACAAACGCTTTGTCTTTCGCTACTCTTCAACCCGATAATTTCGCTTATCGACTCATAAAAGGACCTAGATACATGGCTGTCACCACCGGAGAAGCCGTTCAAATAATCAAATGTATTCCAGTCGACGTTACAGTAAGAAAGACTGAAGAATGTTACACAGAACTATCCGTCATAGTACGCAATAGTTCATACTTTCTCACCCCAAAATCAAGAATCATTACTAAAATTGGTAATGAAAAAGAATGTAGTTACGAACTACCCACTCTTTATCGAATTGAAAACACATGGGTTTAATTCACTCCGAAACTTCAGGTACGACAGTTACCTCCTCCGCAATTACGACCAATGGCATCCTTGTCATGGGAATACTTGACGCCTGGACCATTGGCTATCAGCGGAATCTATTCCGAAGTAGATATAGAAAAACTAAGGGATCATATCATGTTCCCTGCAGAAAAACCAGCCTTGTTGAATGCAGTCGCTAGAGGATTAACCGGACATTCCGTAAATCCTGACACTCTCTCCATGTATAATTTACTGGACGAAGAATCGCTCAACAAAATAGTCGAAGGTACCGTCTCCCGCGTATGGAAGGGATACCTAAATTTCGGCTCTGCAACCGCTGGAATTGTTGGAATATTAATGATAATCTGACTAATAAAATTCATCATCGATATCACAATCCACGGGATACGCTCTTCATACAGTCTATGGATGCAGTGTACATCTGATCGGAGCCCTATGGAGCTCACTCACCTACTGCTACATCTCGCTCGCGGACCAGTCGACAGACATGGAAACCATGAAGACGGCAACGATACACCAACACCCCCATCCGCACCACCTAATTCAATAGAGGACCCTGTAACCCGACAGCTACCTGCAGTTGCCCGAGACAGTGATCCTGACACATCGACAACCGTAAATATAACTGATTCCAATTCTCAATTTTATATAAATCTAAGGAATCAATTGCAAGGCATAGAACAAATTCCTACGAAAACATCGGAATTCGTTCTCAAATAGGGAGGGAGGTGTGACGTCCCGTCATTTTTTCGAATCCAAAAATTTAATTTCTTATATAATATAATAATCACAGCCCAAAATTGCATAAGAATAATTATCTCTCTATTATTATTACTTGCTTATTACATATATAATCACGCTCTTATTAATTATATTTAAATATTCAATATTACATTATCAATTATATTATAAAATATTAAAGAATAATAAATAACAGTAGAAGTAGATTACCGTATAGCATATAACGGACTATACTTGCAAACTATAACTTATGAGACAAGAATCCGATAAAAAAAGCAATGCGAAATAATAACAATTCTTTTCCTTATTAAAATAAGTATTCTTGAACTTTAATTTAATTAAAACTTGCCTAAGAAGCCAAATGGAAGCATCAGGATAGATCCATCCTTTATTAAAGTCAACAGTAATAATGATGCATATATAAAATTTATTTAAATATATACAAGAATTTGAAGTTATTAATATTATCCTAATGGTTTCAATTGCCAATATCGATTCAACTTACACTATCGTTCGTTAGACATCGTTATGTCTCCAACAATATAGTTATTCGAAAATTTACGAAATTATTATTAACAATTAATTTTAATAACAAATGAAGGAGACGACCTAGCACTCTGAAACATAGCTAACGTGATCACTATTTCAAGTAGAGTAAAAAGAAATTAATCTGGTTCCAACTAGTAAAAACAAAATGGTGGACCTCTTATAAACAAATAAAAACTTCTCTTAAACTAATGCACGAAATAAAACGAAATTTGAACGGCATCATATACAAAGGCCCCTTTTTAAGACCGGAGTAATTGCACGTTGATTCGTTAGCCCAGTAAAAACAAAATGGCCGTCACTTTGTTTAAATTAATTCCGATTTTCATGAAACTTTCCATAAATGTTATACTTAAAGATTTATACACGATTTAGCTAGTTTCGAATTTCTAAGTCTAAAGATAAAAAATCCAAAATGGCGATTTTTAAAGTTGCTCCAAATCAGCTGAGACTTTACACATATCTTAGTTTTGTTACTTTAAGGCCAGTCAACATATTTTCGATCCTCTAAGTCCAAAAACAAAAAAGTTAAAAATGGCAGCCAAAAATTTTAAAATTGCCTAAAACGCATACCCTCAAAGTTTCAATTCATTTGGAAGTATACAACTAAAACCCCTTAATTGTTAGTTAAAAATTAATAATTTTACTCTTAAATATTATTTTTACCAATATTAAGAATGAGCACCACTGATAAGTACATAATTACAATAATGCACCTATGATATTATAATAAATAATTAAGTAACAAACTCTCTTTGCAACCATTAAGAAGCCGTAACTATATTAATACATATTAATAAATAATTAATAATGGATAAATTTAAATTTAATTCCAAAGTCACTAAATAATTTTAGAATGAGAACCACTGGCAACAATAATTGTTGCAAACAGAAAAGGGCTTAAATAAAAATTATAACACATTATATCATAATCGAGAGTCTTAATATATAATTATTATATAAAATAATTATATATATTAAATAATTAAATATTTCATTAAATAATTTATTAGCATTTATATATGAAAATTTTACGTTCATTAAGATCTTTACAATTTTTACTAAAACTCTCCATTATAAAATAATGTAAAAATCGAACAATGT
Source organism: Anoplolepis gracilipes (assembly GCF_047496725.1). Classification (NCBI taxonomy): domain Eukaryota; kingdom Metazoa; phylum Arthropoda; class Insecta; order Hymenoptera; family Formicidae; genus Anoplolepis; species Anoplolepis gracilipes. Next base: position 292,510 of record NC_132982.1, read on the forward strand.
ATTATTTAAATATTATTAATATTATATTCTAGCGAAAATATTATTTTATAATAACCTTTATTCATTATAAAATTAACAAAAACCAAATTGTACTTATAAAAAGATCGATTGTTAATTAATTAATTAACATAGAAGCATAATTTATTAATTACAAAAATAATGAGAATATTAACCATATTCAATTTGACTAAAGGATATATATATATATATATATACATATTTTGATCTTTTTATAAATTTTAATATGTGAATAAGCTATGCGAATTTATATTATTTCTCTTATAATAGCACGGAATCCAAAATATCAAAATAATTAATCAATTCTTATATCAAAAGGTAGAGTAAAAATTCCTGATTTCATACATATATATATGTTCAGGAAATAATTAACAATTACTTCAATATAAGAAAAAGAAAATTAGAGTTATAAAAGAAATTTATATGTTAAAATATTATACGCTTATAACAAATGACCTTTGAATAACCTTCATTATACTACAAGAAAATTAAATATTGGAATAATTATTTGATTTTTATATCAAAATGTAAAGCAAAAATTCCTGAATCGATACATATATATATATATATATATATATGTTTATAAAATTATTAACGGTTTCCCTGCAATTAATTAAAGAAAATTAGCGTTATAAAAGAATTCATGTATTAAATATTATAAGCCTTAGTGCAAGGAAAGTATCAAGTTTCATCTTGCACCTGCGTCATCTTGAAAGATTGTTTAAACGGCGGCATCTCTTTGTAAGCCGCCGCGCTCAATACCGAAAATTACCTCTGCATATACTGAAGGAGCCCACAAGCTCGAGATCCCCGATCCCCGCGGCCCACATTCAATCTGAATATAAGGCGCGTCCGCGGACGACCAGAGCATTCAGTCGGAAATTTTCAAGAGAACAACTACAAGGAAGAACTATTCAGTCGGAAATTTTCAAGCAAGCAACAACAAGAAAAGGAGAACTATTCAGTCGGAAATTTTTGAACAAGTAACATCAAGCAAAAACCATTCAGTCGGAAATTTTCAAGAGAACAACAACTAGAAGAACTATTCAGTCGGAAATTTTCAAGAGAGCTACAACAAGAAAGGAAGAGCCATCCAGTAACTACTAATCAGCAGTTAAATACTTGTAAGTAAAATTGTACTAAGGATTATACTGAATAAAGACTTATAAACTTTTCAATCTTCGAACTTAGAAATATTTTCCCACTCTTCGAACTTAGAATATTTTCACACTTAGAAATATTTTATGATCTTCGTACTTAGAATATTTTCATACATGTTAATACTTATACTATTTTATGCCGCTGAATCCATTGAATCTTATACTTATATTATTTCACTGACTCTTTTGATAGAATAATTCTGAGATAGAATTATTTCATAATACTTTAATTTTATAGATTCAATGTTACATTTTTACGATTAATACTTATATTTTATTTCGATACCGACACTTATATTATTTTATCTCTTATTTCATACTTGATAATATTTCGTCTTTCACTGATCTTTAATCGATACTTGTATTCCACACCCTTATCCTATATTACCTATTACCTTATAACATAATACTACCTCTTTTATTTTTCAGTCGTTATTTAATCTAATTTCAAATCATTACAGTTTACTTTAAATTATTTTATTGTTTGATATAATTCAATTGTTGAATTATTAAATTATTCCAACGATATCCTGTCATAAGATCACCTCTGTGCGTCACGTTCATTGCGCGATATTTGTCATGGTGTCATGGAGTTCCTAGAACTTCCTCAGCCTCTCGTTAGTGCCGAGTGAATTGTATTCTCACCACCAGACTATATCAAACATACAATAACAGGATTCAGCGTGCCTGCTTCCACCTGAACAATAAAAAGATGTCGTGTAAAGTAAGCTCCTACAGTGGCAGGTGCCATCGATACTGGCTTCTGAATCCGTTCACTGACTAACAGTGGCCTACGCCTTTCCTCATAGGGTCATCTTCCCTATTTGGAAAACAGAGTTTTATTGTAACACCGAGTGACAGTGATTTTTCTTTTTTTTTCTTAAATTTACTACAGCACGTATTTGTTAAATAATTGAATATTCGATTTATATTTATACGAGTTTATCCAACTCTTTCAAGATTAATTAAAGTCATTCGACTTGAATTATGCAGTGAGTTCAGATGCTGGATAAGGATACTCTCCAGGCCGCACGATCTCACGGCAGATTCAGTCTTATTAATTATCGATATTAAACCGGATTTGTGTGGTGAGTTCAGATGCTGGATAAGGATACTCTCCAGGCCGCACGATCTCACAACTCACAATCCCCGGTGATAGGTTCGATTTACGATTGCCGAAGCCAACCTCGTACATAGAGATTAGTGAAAGCAACCTAAACCGAAATAGAATAAATAACTGCAACAGAGTATTCAAGTCTTAAAATCTACCCAGTATACTCAGTTTATCAAATCAAATTTATACAGCAATATTAAACCGGATTTGTGCAAATAAGTTCAGATGCTGGATAAGGATACTCTCCAAGCCGCACGATCTTATGACACACGATCCCCGGTAATAAATTCAGCTTGACTGCCGATACGAATCTTATGCGAAGGATTCGTGGAAACAACATAAACTGAAATTGAGTATGCCAAAAACCCGACGTGCTGGTAGGAAACATATACTAAGGCGATTGAAAGCTCGTCTTCTTAAAGCTATAAACGACTGTCTTTCTAATTCCACAACCGATTCCGAACAAATTCCTCTTATCGAACCTTCCTCTTCCAATCAAGAATCTTCTTCTTATATTATAGATTGTAAAAACAATTACATACATCCTATCGATACCGATATAGGTCCCCGTCCTTTAATAATAAATCCTGCTACCATCGGAGAATTAATAAATAAAAGATTTATCGCCAATCCCTCTGACCTTAAATCATCTTGTAACAAAGAAAGTTAAGATATTTATAGATTTTGCAAAGCAACACGCCGCTATTCAGCTTGTAATCTGAAGGCGACGCGTCATTATTCAAACTCAGAATTGTTCCATCAACTTTATTCCGATTTTTTTCTTATTTTCAAATAGAATTCAATAATTTATTAATAGACAACCGTTTACTTAATTACGATTATACTTAACAACATTTTTCCAACAAAGTAAGTTCTTCATTAATTATTTTGTAACTATTCTTTATTTCTGAAGTCTTGTCAAGTACGCAGACTCTATAATATCACTCACAAGGAATATACACACAAGAATTATTATAACCATCTTTATTCTTTTTTTTCAACAAATATACAGGCTTATGTACTACTCATAATAAAAATATAATATTAATAAATCAATAAATACTTCATTTCACCTTGTGTCAATCCGTTTCTACCTGTACTGAAATAAAAGATCCTAGCTCTCGGCGTCCCTGGGTATAACCGGTGCATTGCAGGTTGCCCATAAAAATAGAGAGCACCCTTCGTTGGTCTTCTCCGAGGAAAGATCGACAAGGAACGTCACTGGACGTGACAGGAGAATATCGCTCATCCATGACTAAAACCAGGATGTCTTCTTGTAAAGACGGGGATGGTTGATTCCATTTGTACATTGAGAGATACCGTTGAAGATATCCTTTAGACCATAACTTCCAGAAACTATCAAACATTTGTCTTGAGAGTTGCCATCGAGATAAATGTGAAATTTTTACATTTTCGAGTGATGGTTTGAGGACTGTCGCCAAAGAGCTACCAATGAGAAAATGAGCCGGAGTGAGAACGTTCAAATCGTCAGGATCATCAGTGAGTGCGCAGAGTGGTCGAGAATTGAGTATGGCTTCAACCTGCGTTAGAAAGGTGGTCATCTTTTCGTAAGTTAATATTTGATTTCCTATTACTCTCCTCAGGTGGTATTTCACCGACTTCACTCCGGCTTCCCATTTTTCTCCGAAATGGGGTGTGACTGGAGGGATAAACTTCCATAGAGTGCCATCCTTTGATAATAATGAAAAAGGCGGTCGAGTTCCTTTGAACTTGAAAAAAACAAACTGGAGCTCCTTGTCAGCTCCCTTGAGGTTGATGCCGCAGTCACTAGTTAGAGTAGCACAATTACCTCTCCTTGACACAAATCGTTTATAGGCTGATATGAATGCTTCAGTCGAATAATCAGTAACCAATTCTACGTGAATAGCAAAGGTTGATAAATACACAAATAGGGCGATGTAACCTTTGTATGTTCTTGAATTTTTTCCTTTCCAGTTTTTCAAAATGATCGGTCCAGCATAATCAATGCCAGAGTGAAGGAAAGGACGAGATGGGGTTACTCTTTCCGCAGGTAGTTGTCTCATTATTTGATGAACTCGTCTTTGGCGATATTGAGCACACTATACATTTTAAAATAAAAGATCGAACAGGTGCTCGTCCTCCAATGATCCAGAACTCGCTTCTAATCAAAGAAAGAGTTAACTGGGTTCCTCCATGTAGCGTTTTAATGTGAGCATCTGAAATGATTAAGGAGGTTAGTGCAGAATTGCGAGGCAAAATTAATGGATGTTTTGAAATGCGGATTTTGAAAGGCAGATAAGGGTGCTGACTGAAGTCGACCGCCTACTCGTATAAGTCCTTGAGAATCAATCCATGGAGTAAGACGTAGAAGTTGATTTAATCGAGGAAGCAGTTGTTGATTAGAGATAAGTTTGATTTCCTATTGAAAAGCACATTGCTGAATTTCTTTTACCCAGTAGAGTTTGGCGTTTTCCAGTTCTTGAGTTGTGATCGGTTGATTTAATAGATTCGTTCGATTTCCTTTGAAACGAGATAAGGCGCGTGTACATAGAACAGTTATTCTTAATAATCGGTTAAGACTTGAATATTTATATAAATAATATTCCAGAGATTGGTGTTTGGACAATTAGTAACAAGTATTTGAATTGGTTTTTTTTCAAGGTTTTCTCGTTGATTCAACAATGTCGGTCCTTTCGGCCAAGTTGTAGATTTTTCAGAAAGCCAGAGAGGTCCTATCCACCATGAGGTTTGCTGAATGAGTTATGCGGGCGTTAATCCTCGAGTTCTACAGTCAGCAGGGTTTTGGTGTTTGGGGATAAATCTCCAGATTGCTTGAGGAAGTGTTTCGTGGATATGACAAACCCGATTGTGTACGAATTCCTTCCATCTTGAAGGATGACTATTAATCCAAGTGTGAACAATCGCGGAGTCTGTCCACATTACAACAGGAATTCGTTTTATGTTTAAAATGTTCAAAACTTTGGAGATTAGCCTGGTTAAGAGAGTAGCTGCCGTGAGTTCCAAGCGAAGAATGGTCATTTTCTTTAGTGGTGCGACCTTCGTCTTAGCACAAACTAAATGAGTATGATAATTATCTGCTTGCTTGGTTCTAATATAAACAGCAGCGCACATGGCTAGTTGCGATGCGTCACAAAATCCATGGATTTCGACATCCTGATGTTGTTTGAGCTTGATCCATCTGGGAAAAGAAAGTTTAGCTATATCATGGATATGTTCTTGAAAACAAGTCCATTTTCTTACAACTGGCGAAGGCAGCGGATCATCCTAACCAAGCTTGATTGCCCAGAGTTCTTGGATTAAAATCTTTGCTGTAATTATAACCGGAGCGAGAAAACCGAGCGGATCAAGTATTTTAGCAATTGTGGAGAGTATAATGCGTTTTGTTGTGCCTGATCGTTGAATAGAATTGTTGTAACTGAAAAGAATCGGTGACAGATTTCCAGCATAGACCCAAAATGGATACAGTTGTTGTTTCCTCAAACTTTATGGATGTAGGATTACCATGTGATTGAGCGAAATGGATTTGAGAATTCTTGTGTCATTATTCGTCCATTTTTGAAGCGGAAATCCGCCCGCCATGCACAAGGAAATGATTTGCTGGAGGATATCTCTAGTTTGCTCGACAGAATCAGCGCCTCCGAAAATATCGTCTACATACTTCCCTTGAGTAAGTGGAGAAATTGCGAGAGGAAACTGTCTCCCCTCATCTTCCACTAATTGAGCAATCGTTCGTAGGGCTAAATAGAGAGCACAAACTAAACCGTAGGTTACGATTGTTAACTGGTATGTTGAAATTTCGTGATTTTGATTCTTCCACGAATACGCTGATAGTTCCAATCTTCTTGGTGAACATTGATCTGTCGATACATCTTCTCTATATCGCATGAGAAGACATATCGAAATTGACGGAACCAGATGAGTACCTCAAAGACATCCGTTTGTAGTTTAGGTCCCGTATGAAGTAAGTCATTCAGTGAGATTCCGCTACTGGTTCGGCTTGATCCATTAAATACGACTCTAAGTTTCGTTGTTGAACTATTCTCCCTGAAAACTCCGCGAGGAGGAAGATAATAAGCCGATTTCGGTTTTGGTTGAGCAGGAGGAACTTGCACCATATGCCCAAAATTTTCGTAGGTTTGTAAAAATTCATAGTAAGCTTGAGCATAATCTTGATTGGTTGATAATTGATTAGATAATCGATGAAGCATCCGCATTGCCTTTAGGCGAGACTCTCCTAAAGAATTAATCGATTTTTTTAATGGTAAGCGAACCGTGTAGCGTCCTTGATTATCGCGGGAATGCATGGATTTAAAATATTGTTCGCACTCTTGATCCTCCTTAGATAATGATGATGAGGATGCCATTGGGATTTCATTAACTCGCCAGAATAGTTGAAGAACGTCATGAAGTTCTTTGTCAATCATGACGTGGTATCCGTGCAATTCATTCGGAGGATGATTGACTACAGGTCCAGAAATAATCCATTCAAACTTAATCAATTGTGCTATTGGGGAATTTTCGTCTTCTTTGATAAATCCGTTATCGATAATTTTATGGAAAACATTGGATCCTAAAATGATGTCAATAAAAGCTCCTGGAGATTTATAATTGTAATCCGCAAGAGTAATTCCGTCGAGGTGAGGCCAATGTATTTGTTTAAAGTTAATTGATGGAAGAGAGGAAGTCAACTTCGGAAGGATATATGCTGATACATTAATTTCGAAATTATTGCTATGAGATTGATTTAACTGTGAAGTGAGTTAGACCTTTGGTAGTGTTTGACCGTTGTGCGCCAATTCCAGTGAGAGGAATATTGGAGGATATTCTTGGGAGATGAAGCATTTGAACCAGCCGTTCCGTAACAAGAGATATTTCTGACTCTTGGTCGATAAGGTCACAAGCCTTGATGAATTCTCCATTCGATGATATTGCCAAAACCTGAGCGGTTGCAAGAAGAACACCTGAATTAGTTGATTGAGTTTGACATGATACTTGAAGGACGTGAGTTTTTAGCTGATGCCGAGGGTGTTGTCGAGGTTGAGTCAGAGGGAGGGTTTAGCGGCTTCCTTTTGATGGATTGTGGTATGGTGTTTTGACCACATTTCAGGCATCGCTTTGTTATGCGGTAGGCTGATGCTCGATGAGATCCGAGGTAGTTAAAGCAAAGATTATAATTTTTGAGGATTTCCTTTCTTT